>NW_026909125.1:0-195928 GCF_033115175.1 Lepus europaeus
GAATCAGGCATGCGCTCTCTGCGGGTTTTCCGTATCCTGAGCGTAGGAGGCGCAGCTTACGGGAGCTCTGTTAACTGGATTTAGGGAGACGCCGTTGACAGCAGTTCTCTATCCTTGCTGTAGACACGAGCTGTTTACTGGAGTTCTTTAGCCTGGACTTAGGCATGCGCTCGATGCGGGTTTTCTGTATCCCGCGTGTAGGCGATGCAGCTTTGGGGACCTCTGTAACCTAAGTGTAGAGAGATGCAGTTGCCAGCATTTCCATATGTTGAATGTAGAGGGAAGCTGCTTCCAAGTGTTGTGTAACTTGGAGTAGGCTTACAGGTATTCCTTGTAGCCTGAGTGTGGCAGACGCAGCTTATGGAAGGTCAGTCCCCTGGATGTACAGAGACGCAGTTTACCAGAGTTCTGTATCTGGGTGTAGGGAGAAGCAGTTTACGGGACTTCTGTATCCTGAAATTAGGCATATGCCAAATGTAGGTTTACTGTAGCCTCGGTGTAGGAGAAGCAGCTTACAGGAGCTCTGTCTCCTGGATGTAGTGAGACGAAGTTTTCCGAAGTGCTGTATCCTGGGTGTAGAGAGAAGCAGTTCAAAGAGTCCTGTAGCCTTGGAGTAGGCATACGCTGTGTTTGGGATTCCTGTAGCCTGAGTGCAGCAGAGGCAGCTTATGGGAGTTCTGTAACCTGGGTGTAGAGAAATGCAGTTGAGCGGAGTTCGGTATCTGGGTGCAGGGAAAAGCACTTTACGGTACTTCTGTACCATGGATTTGGCATTCACAATATGCGGGTTTGCTGTATCCTATGCTGTAGGAGACGCAGCTTATGGGAGCTCTCTGTTTACCGGATGTAGAGAGACACCGTTTACAGCAGTTCTCTATCCTTGGTGTAGACACAAGCTGTTTCCTGGAATTCTGTAGCGTTTACGTAGGCATTCGCAGGATGCGGGTTTTCTGTATCCTGCGTGTAAGAGATGCAGCTTACGGGCGTCCTGTAACCGAAGTGTAGAGAGATGCAGGTTCCAGGAGTTCTGTACGTTGAATGAAGAGAGAAGCCGTTGCCATGAGTTCTGTAGGCTGGGAGTATGCATACGCTGTATTTGGGATTCCTGTAGCCTGAGTGTTTCGGAAGCAGCTTATGGGACCTCTGTAACCTAAGTGTAGAGAGATGCAGTTGCCAGCATTTCCGTATGTTGACTGTAGAGGGAAGCTGCTTCCAAGTGTTGTGTAACTTGGAGTAGGCTTCCACTCCATATGGAATTCCTGTAGCCTGAGAGCAGCAGAGGCAGCTTATGGGAGTTCTGTAACCTGGGTAGAGAGAGAGAGAGAGATAGTTTCCAGTAGTTCTGTAGGATGAATGTAGAGAGAAGCTGTTTATCAGAATTCTGTAGCCTGGAATCAGGCATGCGCTCTCTGCGGGTTTTCCGTATCCTGAGCGTAGGAGGCGCAGCTTACGGGAGCTCTGTTAACTGGATTTAGGGAGACGCCGTTGACAGCAGTTCTCTATCCTTGCTGTAGACACGAGCTGTTTACTGGAGTTCTTTAGCCTGGACTTAGGCATGCGCTCGATGCGGGTTTTCTGTATCCCGCGTGTAGGCGATGCAGCTTTGGGGACCTCTGTAACCTAAGTGTAGAGAGATGCAGTTGCCAGCATTTCCATATGTTGAATGTAGAGGGAAGCTGCTTCCAAGTGTTGTGTAACTTGGAGTAGGCTTACAGGTATTCCTTGTAGCCTGAGTGTGGCAGACGCAGCTTATGGAAGGTCAGTCCCCTGGATGTACAGAGACGCAGTTTACCAGAGTTCTGTATCTGGGTGTAGGGAGAAGCAGTTTACGGGACTTCTGTATCCTGAAATTAGGCATATGCCAAATGTAGGTTTACTGTAGCCTCGGTGTAGGAGAAGCAGCTTACAGGAGCTCTGTCTCCTGGATGTAGTGAGACGAAGTTTTCCGAAGTGCTGTATCCTGGGTGTAGAGAGAAGCAGTTCAAAGAGTTCTGTAGCCTTGGAGTAGGCATACGCTGTGTTTGGGATTCCTGTAGCCTGAGTGCAGCAGAGGCAGCTTATGGGAGTTCTGTAACCTGGGTGTAGAGAAATGCAGTTGAGCGGAGTTCGGTATCTGGGTGCAGGGAAAAGCACTTTACGGTACTTCTGTACCATGGATTTGGCATTCACAATATGCGGGTTTGCTGTATCCTATGCTGTAGGAGACGCAGCTTATGGGAGCTCTCTGTTTACCGGATGTAGAGAGACACCGTTTACAGCAGTTCTCTATCCTTGGTGTAGACACAAGCTGTTTCCTGGAATTCTGTAGCGTTTACGTAGGCATTCGCAGGATGCGGGTTTTCTGTATCCTGCGTGTAAGAGATGCAGCTTACGGGCGTCCTGTAACCGAAGTGTAGAGAGATGCAGGTTCCAGGAGTTCTGTACGTTGAATGAAGAGAGAAGCCGTTGCCATGAGTTCTGTAGGCTGGGAGTATGCATACGCTGTATTTGGGATTCCTGTAGCCTGAGTGTTTCGGAAGCAGCTTATGGGACCTCTGTAACCTAAGTGTAGAGAGATGCAGTTGCCAGCATTTCTGTATGTTGACTGTAGAGGGAAGCTGCTTCCAAGTGTTGTGTAACTTGGAGTAGGCTTCCACTCCATATGGAATTCCTGTAGCCTGAGAGCAGCAGAGGCAGCTTATGGAGTTCTGTAACCTGGGTAGAGAGAGAGAGAGAGATAGTTTCCAGTAGTTCTGTAGGATGAATGTAGAGAGAAGCTGTTTATCAGAATTCTGTAGCCTGGAATCAGGCATGCGCTCTCTGCGGGTTTTCCGTATCCTGAGCGTAGGAGGCGCAGCTTACGGGAGCTCTGTTAACTGGATTTAGGGAGACGCCGTTGACAGCAGTTCTCTATCCTTGCTGTAGACACGAGCTGTTTACTGGAGTTCTTTAGCCTGGACTTAGGCATGCGCTCGATGCGGGTTTTCTGTATCCCGCGTGTAGGCGATGCAGCTTTGGGGACCTCTGTAACCTAAGTGTAGAGAGATGCAGTTGCCAGCATTTCCATATGTTGAATGTAGAGGGAAGCTGCTTCCATCCAAGTGTTGTGTAACTTGGAGTAGGCTTACAGGTATTCCTTGTAGCCTGAGTGTGGCAGACGCAGCTTATGGAAGGTCAGTCACCTGGATGTACAGAGACGCAGTTTACCAGAGTTCTGTATCTGGGTGTAGGGAGAAGCAGTTTACGGGACTTCTGTATCCTGAAATTAGGCATATGCCAAATGTAGGTTTACTGTAGCCTCGGTGTAGGAGAAGCAGCTTACAGGAGCTCTGTCTCCTGGATGTAGTGAGACGAAGTTTTCCGAAGTGCTGTATCCTGGGTGTAGAGAGAAGCAGTTCAAAGAGTTCTGTAGCCTTGGAGTAGGCATACGCTGTGTTTGGGATTCCTGTAGCCTGAGTGCAGCAGGCAGCTTATGGGAGTTCTGTAACCTGGGTGTAGAGAAATGCAGTTGAGCGGAGTTCGGTATCTGGGTGCAGGGAAGTAACTTACGGTACTCTGTACCATGATTTGGCATTCACAATATGCGGGTTTGCTGTATCCTATGCTGTAGGAGACGCAGCTTATGGGAGCTCTCTGTTTACCGGATGTAGAGAGACACCGTTTACAGCAGTTCTCTATCCTTGGTGTAGACACAAGCTGTTTCCTGGAATTCTGTAGCGTTTACGTAGGCATTCGCAGGATGCGGGTTTTCTGTATCCTGCGTGTAAGAGATGCAGCTTACGGGCGTCCTGTAACCGAAGTGTAGAGAGATGCAGGTTCCAGGAGTTCTGTACGTTGAATGAAGAGAGAAGCCGTTGCCATGAGTTCTGTAGGCTGGGAGTATGCATACGCTGTATTTGGGATTCCTGTAGCCTGAGTGTTTCGGAAGCAGCTTATGGGACCTCTGTAACCTAAGTGTAGAGAGATGCAGTTGCCAGCATTTCCGTATGTTGACTGTAGAGGGAAGCTGCTTCCAAGTGTTGTGTAACTTGGAGTAGGCTTCCACTCCATATGGAATTCCTGTAGCCTGAGAGCAGCAGAGGCAGCTTATGGGAGTTCTGTAACCTGGGTAGAGAGAGAGAGAGAGATAGTAGTTTCCAGTAGTTCTGTAGATGAATGTAGAGAGAAGCTGTTTATCAGAATTCTGTAGCCTGGAATCAGGCATGCGCTCTCTGCGGGTTTTCCGTATCCTGAGCGTAGGAGGCGCAGCTTACGGGAGCTCTGTTAACTGGATTTAGGGAGACGCCGTTGACAGCAGTTCTCTATCCTTGCTGTAGACCGAGCTGTTTACTGGAGTTCTTTAGCCTGGACTTAGGCATGCGCTCGATGCGGGTTTTCTGTATCCCGCGTGTAGGCGATGCAGCTTTGGGACCTCTGTAACCTAAGTGTAGAGAGATGCAGTTGCCAGCATTTCCATATGTTGAATGTAGAGGAAGCTGCTTCCAAGTGTTGTGTAACTTGGAGTAGGCTTACAGGTATTCCTTGTAGCCTGAGTGTGGCAGACGCAGCTTATGGAAGGTCAGTCCCCTGGATGTACAGAGACGCAGTTTACCAGAGTTCTGTATCTGGGTGTAGGGAGAAGCAGTTTACGGGACTTCTGTATCCTGAAATTAGGCATATGCCAAATGTAGGTTTACTGTAGCCTCGGTGTAGGAGAAGCAGCTTACAGGAGCTCTGTCTCCTGGATGTAGTGAGACGAAGTTTTCCGAAGTGCTGTATCCTGGGTGTAGAGAGAAGCAGTTCAAAGAGTCCTGTAGCCTTGGAGTAGGCATACGCTGTGTTTGGGATTCCTGTAGCCTGAGTGCAGCAGAGGCAGCTTATGGGAGTTCTGTAACCTGGGTGTAGAGAAATGCAGTTGAGCGGAGTTCGGTATCTGGGTGCAGGGAAAAGCACTTTACGGTACTTCTGTACCATGGATTTGGCATTCACAATATGCGGGTTTGCTGTATCCTATGCTGTAGGAGACGCAGCTTATGGGAGCTCTCTGTTTACCGGATGTAGAGAGACACCGTTTACAGCAGTTCTCTATCCTTGGTGTAGACACAAGCTGTTTCCTGGAATTCTGTAGCGTTTACGTAGGCATTCGCAGGATGCGGGTTTTCTGTATCCTGCGTGTAAGAGATGCAGCTTACGGGCGTCCTGTAACCGAAGTGTAGAGAGATGCAGGTTCCAGGAGTTCTGTACGTTGAATGAAGAGAGAAGCCGTTGCCATGAGTTCTGTAGGCTGGGAGTATGCATACGCTGTATTTGGGATTCCTGTAGCCTGAGTGTTTCGGAAGCAGCTTATGGGACCTCTGTAACCTAAGTGTAGAGAGATGCAGTTGCCAGCATTTCCGTATGTTGACTGTAGAGGGAAGCTGCTTCCAAGTGTTGTGTAACTTGGAGTAGGCTTCCACTCCATATGGAATTCCTGTAGCCTGAGAGCAGCAGAGGCAGCTTATGGGAGTTCTGTAACCTGGGTAGAGAGAGAGAGAGAGATAGTTTCCAGTAGTTCTGTAGGATGAATGTAGAGAGAAGCTGTTTATCAGAATTCTGTAGCCTGGAATCAGGCATGCGCTCTCTGCGGGTTTTCCGTATCCTGAGCGTAGGAGGCGCAGCTTACGGGAGCTCTGTTAACTGGATTTAGGGAGACGCCGTTGACAGCAGTTCTCTATCCTTGCTGTAGACACGAGCTGTTTACTGGAGTTCTTTAGCCTGGACTTAGGCATGCGCTCGATGCGGGTTTTCTGTATCCCGCGTGTAGGCGATGCAGCTTTGGGGACCTCTGTAACCTAAGTGTAGAGAGATGCAGTTGCCAGCATTTCCATATGTTGAATGTAGAGGGAAGCTGCTTCCAAGTGTTGTGTAACTTGGAGTAGGCTTACAGGTATTCCTTGTAGCCTGAGTGTGGCAGACGCAGCTTATGGAAGGTCAGTCCCCTGGATGTACAGAGACGCAGTTTACCAGAGTTCTGTATCTGGGTGTAGGGAGAAGCAGTTTACGGGACTTCTGTATCCTGAAATTAGGCATATGCCAAATGTAGGTTTACTGTAGCCTCGGTGTAGGAGAAGCAGCTTACAGGAGCTCTGTCTCCTGGATGTAGTGAGACGAAGTTTTCCCAAGTGCTGTATCCTGGGTGTAGAGAGAAGCAGTTCAAAGAGTTCTGTAGCCTTGGAGTAGGCATACGCTGTGTTTGGGATTCCTGTAGCCTGAGTGCAGCAGAGGCAGCTTATGGGAGTTCTGTAACCTGGGTGTAGAGAAATGCAGTTGAGCGGAGTTCGGTATCTGGGTGCAGGGAAAAGCACTTTACGGTACTTCTGTACCATGGATTTGGCATTCACAATATGCGGGTTTGCTGTATCCTATGCTGTAGGAGACGCAGCTTATGGGAGCTCTCTGTTTACCGGATGTAGAGAGACACCGTTTACAGCAGTTCTCTATCCTTGGTGTAGACACAAGCTGTTTCCTGGAATTCTGTAGCGTTTACGTAGGCATTCGCAGGATGCGGGTTTTCTGTATCCTGCGTGTAAGAGATGCAGCTTACGGGCGTCCTGTAACCGAAGTGTAGAGAGATGCAGGTTCCAGGAGTTCTGTACGTTGAATGAAGAGAGAAGCCGTTGCCATGAGTTCTGTAGGCTGGGAGTATGCATACGCTGTATTTGGGATTCCTGTAGCCTGAGTGTTTCGGAAGCAGCTTATGGGACCTCTGTAACCTAAGTGTAGAGAGATGCAGTTGCCAGCATTTCTGTATGTTGACTGTAGAGGGAAGCTGCTTCCAAGTGTTGTGTAACTTGGAGTAGGCTTCCACTCCATATGGAATTCCTGTAGCCTGAGAGCAGCAGAGGCAGCTTATGGGAGTTCTGTAACCTGGGTAGAGAGAGAGAGAGAGATAGTTTCCAGTAGTTCTGTAGGATGAATGTAGAGAGAAGCTGTTTATCAGAATTCTGTAGCCTGGAATCAGGCATGCGCTCTCTGCGGGTTTTCCGTATCCTGAGCGTAGGAGGCGCAGCTTACGGGAGCTCTGTTAACTGGATTTAGGGAGACGCCGTTGACAGCAGTTCTCTATCCTTGCTGTAGACACGAGCTGTTTACTGGAGTTCTTTAGCCTGGACTTAGGCATGCGCTCGATGCGGGTTTTCTGTATCCCGCGTGTAGGCGATGCAGCTTTGGGGACCTCTGTAACCTAAGTGTAGAGAGATGCAGTTGCCAGCATTTCCATATGTTGAATGTAGAGGGAAGCTGCTTCCAAGTGTTGTGTAACTTGGAGTAGGCTTACAGGTATTCCTTGTAGCCTGAGTGTGGCAGACGCAGCTTATGGAAGGTCAGTCACCTGGATGTACAGAGACGCAGTTTACCAGAGTTCTGTATCTGGGTGTAGGGAGAAGCAGTTTACGGGACTTCTGTATCCTGAAATTAGGCATATGCCAAATGTAGGTTTACTGTAGCCTCGGTGTAGGAGAAGCAGCTTACAGGAGCTCTGTCTCCTGGATGTAGTGAGACGAAGTTTTCCGAAGTGCTGTATCCTGGGTGTAGAGAGAAGCAGTTCAAAGAGTTCTGTAGCCTTGGAGTAGGCATACGCTGTGTTTGGGATTCCTGTAGCCTGAGTGCAGCAGAGGCAGCTTATGGGAGTTCTGTAACCTGGGTGTAGAGAAATGCAGTTGAGCGGAGTTCGGTATCTGGGTGCAGGGAAAAGTACTTTACGGTACTTCTGTACCATGGATTTGGCATTCACAATATGCGGGTTTGCTGTATCCTATGCTGTAGGAGACGCAGCTTATGGGAGCTCTCTGTTTACCGGATGTAGAGAGACACCGTTTACAGCAGTTCTCTATCCTTGGTGTAGACACAAGCTGTTTCCTGGAATTCTGTAGCGTTTACGTAGGCATTCGCAGGATGCGGGTTTTCTGTATCCTGCGTGTAAGAGATGCAGCTTACGGGCGTCCTGTAACCGAAGTGTAGAGAGATGCAGGTTCCAGGAGTTCTGTACGTTGAATGAAGAGAGAAGCCGTTGCCATGAGTTCTGTAGGCTGGGAGTATGCATACGCTGTATTTGGGATTCCTGTAGCCTGAGTGTTTCGGAAGCAGCTTATGGGACCTCTGTAACCTAAGTGTAGAGAGATGCAGTTGCCAGCATTTCCGTATGTTGACTGTAGAGGGAAGCTGCTTCCAAGTGTTGTGTAACTTGGAGTAGGCTTCCACTCCATATGGAATTCCTGTAGCCTGAGAGCAGCAGAGGCAGCTTATGGGAGTTCTGTAACCTGGGTAGAGAGAGAGAGAGAGATAGTTTCCAGTAGTTCTGTAGGATGAATGTAGAGAGAAGCTGTTTATCAGAATTCTGTAGCCTGGAATCAGGCATGCGCTCTCTGCGGGTTTTCCGTATCCTGAGCGTAGGAGGCGCAGCTTACGGGAGCTCTGTTAACTGGATTTAGGGAGACGCCGTTGACAGCAGTTCTCTATCCTTGCTGTAGACACGAGCTGTTTACTGGAGTTCTTTAGCCTGGACTTAGGCATGCGCTCGATGCGGGTTTTCTGTATCCCGCGTGTAGGCGATGCAGCTTTGGGGACCTCTGTAACCTAAGTGTAGAGAGATGCAGTTGCCAGCATTTCCATATGTTGAATGTAGAGGGAAGCTGCTTCCAAGTGTTGTGTAACTTGGAGTAGGCTTACAGGTATTCCTTGTAGCCTGAGTGTGGCAGACGCAGCTTATGGAAGGTCAGTCCCCTGGATGTACAGAGACGCAGTTTACCAGAGTTCTGTATCTGGGTGTAGGGAGAAGCAGTTTACGGGACTTCTGTATCCTGAAATTAGGCATATGCCAAATGTAGGTTTACTGTAGCCTCGGTGTAGGAGAAGCAGCTTACAGGAGCTCTGTCTCCTGGATGTAGTGAGACGAAGTTTTCCGAAGTGCTGTATCCTGGGTGTAGAGAGAAGCAGTTCAAAGAGTTCTGTAGCCTTGGAGTAGGCATACGCTGTGTTTGGGATTCCTGTAGCCTGAGTGCAGCAGAGGCAGCTTATGGGAGTTCTGTAACCTGGGTGTAGAGAAATGCAGTTGAGCGGAGTTCGGTATCTGGGTGCAGGGAAAAGCACTTTACGGTACTTCTGTACCATGGATTTGGCATTCACAATATGCGGGTTTGCTGTATCCTATGCTGTAGGAGACGCAGCTTATGGGAGCTCTCTGTTTACCGGATGTAGAGAGACACCGTTTACAGCAGTTCTCTATCCTTGGTGTAGACACAAGCTGTTTCCTGGAATTCTGTAGCGTTTACGTAGGCATTCGCAGGATGCGGGTTTTCTGTATCCTGCGTGTAAGAGATGCAGCTTACGGGCGTCCTGTAACCGAAGTGTAGAGAGATGCAGGTTCCAGGAGTTCTGTACGTTGAATGAAGAGAGAAGCCGTTGCCATGAGTTCTGTAGGCTGGGAGTATGCATACGCTGTATTTGGGATTCCTGTAGCCTGAGTGTTTCGGAAGCAGCTTATGGGACCTCTGTAACCTAAGTGTAGAGAGATGCAGTTGCCAGCATTTCCGTATGTTGACTGTAGAGGGAAGCTGCTTCCAAGTGTTGTGTAACTTGGAGTAGGCTTCCACTCCATATGGAATTCCTGTAGCCTGAGAGCAGCAGAGGCAGCTTATGGGAGTTCTGTAACCTGGGTAGAGAGAGAGAGAGAGATAGTTTCCAGTAGTTCTGTAGGATGAATGTAGAGAGAAGCTGTTTATCAGAATTCTGTAGCCTGGAATCAGGCATGCGCTCTCTGCGGGTTTTCCGTATCCTGAGCGTAGGAGGCGCAGCTTACGGGAGCTCTGTTAACTGGATTTAGGGAGACGCCGTTGACAGCAGTTCTCTATCCTTGCTGTAGACACGAGCTGTTTACTGGAGTTCTTTAGCCTGGACTTAGGCATGCGCTCGATGCGGGTTTTCTGTATCCCGCGTGTAGGCGATGCAGCTTTGGGGACCTCTGTAACCTAAGTGTAGAGAGATGCAGTTGCCAGCATTTCCATATGTTGAATGTAGAGGGAAGCTGCTTCCAAGTGTTGTGTAACTTGGAGTAGGCTTACAGGTATTCCTTGTAGCCTGAGTGTGGCAGACGCAGCTTATGGAAGGTCAGTCCCCTGGATGTACAGAGACGCAGTTTACCAGAGTTCTGTATCTGGGTGTAGGGAGAAGCAGTTTACGGGACTTCTGTATCCTGAAATTAGGCATATGCCAAATGTAGGTTTACTGTAGCCTCGGTGTAGGAGAAGCAGCTTACAGGAGCTCTGTCTCCTGGATGTAGTGAGACGAAGTTTTCCGAAGTGCTGTATCCTGGGTGTAGAGAGAAGCAGTTCAAAGAGTTCTGTAGCCTTGGAGTAGGCATACGCTGTGTTTGGGATTCCTGTAGCCTGAGTGCAGCAGAGGCAGCTTATGGGAGTTCTGTAACCTGGGTGTAGAGAAATGCAGTTGAGCGGAGTTCGGTATCTGGGTGCAGGGAAAAGCACTTTACGGTACTTCTGTACCATGGATTTGGCATTCACAATATGCGGGTTTGCTGTATCCTATGCTGTAGGAGACGCAGCTTATGGGAGCTCTCTGTTTACCGGATGTAGAGAGACACCGTTTACAGCAGTTCTCTATCCTTGGTGTAGACACAAGCTGTTTCCTGGAATTCTGTAGCGTTTACGTAGGCATTCGCAGGATGCGGGTTTTCTGTATCCTGCGTGTAAGAGATGCAGCTTACGGGCGTCCTGTAACCGAAGTGTAGAGAGATGCAGGTTCCAGGAGTTCTGTACGTTGAATGAAGAGAGAAGCCGTTGCCATGAGTTCTGTAGGCTGGGAGTATGCATACGCTGTATTTGGGATTCCTGTAGCCTGAGTGTTTCGGAAGCAGCTTATGGGACCTCTGTAACCTAAGTGTAGAGAGATGCAGTTGCCAGCATTTCCGTATGTTGACTGTAGAGGGAAGCTGCTTCCAAGTGTTGTGTAACTTGGAGTAGGCTTCCACTCCATATGGAATTCCTGTAGCCTGAGAGCAGCAGAGGCAGCTTATGGGAGTTCTGTAACCTGGGTAGAGAGAGAGAGAGAGATAGTTTCCAGTAGTTCTGTAGGATGAATGTAGAGAGAAGCTGTTTATCAGAATTCTGTAGCCTGGAATCAGGCATGCGCTCTCTGCGGGTTTTCCGTATCCTGAGCGTAGGAGGCGCAGCTTACGGGAGCTCTGTTAACTGGATTTAGGGAGACGCCGTTGACAGCAGTTCTCTATCCTTGCTGTAGACACGAGCTGTTTACTGGAGTTCTTTAGCCTGGACTTAGGCATGCGCTCGATGCGGGTTTTCTGTATCCCGCGTGTAGGCGATGCAGCTTTGGGGACCTCTGTAACCTAAGTGTAGAGAGATGCAGTTGCCAGCATTTCCATATGTTGAATGTAGAGGGAAGCTGCTTCCAAGTGTTGTGTAACTTGGAGTAGGCTTACAGGTATTCCTTGTAGCCTGAGTGTGGCAGACGCAGCTTATGGAAGGTCAGTCCCCTGGATGTACAGAGACGCAGTTTACCAGAGTTCTGTATCTGGGTGTAGGGAGAAGCAGTTTACGGGACTTCTGTATCCTGAAATTAGGCATATGCCAAATGTAGGTTTACTGTAGCCTCGGTGTAGGAGAAGCAGCTTACAGGAGCTCTGTCTCCTGGATGTAGTGAGACGAAGTTTTCCGAAGTGCTGTATCCTGGGTGTAGAGAGAAGCAGTTCAAAGAGTTCTGTAGCCTTGGAGTAGGCATACGCTGTGTTTGGGATTCCTGTAGCCTGAGTGCAGCAGAGGCAGCTTATGGGAGTTCTGTAACCTGGGTGTAGAGAAATGCAGTTGAGCGGAGTTCGGTATCTGGGTGCAGGGAAAAGCACTTTACGGTACTTCTGTACCATGGATTTGGCATTCACAATATGCGGGTTTGCTGTATCCTATGCTGTAGGAGACGCAGCTTATGGGAGCTCTCTGTTTACCGGATGTAGAGAGACACCGTTTACAGCAGTTCTCTATCCTTGGTGTAGACACAAGCTGTTTCCTGGAATTCTGTAGCGTTTACGTAGGCATTCGCAGGATGCGGGTTTTCTGTATCCTGCGTGTAAGAGATGCAGCTTACGGGCGTCCTGTAACCGAAGTGTAGAGAGATGCAGGTTCCAGGAGTTCTGTACGTTGAATGAAGAGAGAAGCCGTTGCCATGAGTTCTGTAGGCTGGGAGTATGCATACGCTGTATTTGGGATTCCTGTAGCCTGAGTGTTTCGGAAGCAGCTTATGGGACCTCTGTAACCTAAGTGTAGAGAGATGCAGTTGCCAGCATTTCTGTATGTTGACTGTAGAGGGAAGCTGCTTCCAAGTGTTGTGTAACTTGGAGTAGGCTTCCACTCCATATGGAATTCCTGTAGCCTGAGAGCAGCAGAGGCAGCTTATGGGAGTTCTGTAACCTGGGTAGAGAGAGAGAGAGAGATAGTTTCCAGTAGTTCTGTAGGATGAATGTAGAGAGAAGCTGTTTATCAGAATTCTGTAGCCTGGAATCAGGCATGCGCTCTCTGCGGGTTTTCCGTATCCTGAGCGTAGGAGGCGCAGCTTACGGGAGCTCTGTTAACTGGATTTAGGGAGACGCCGTTGACAGCAGTTCTCTATCCTTGCTGTAGACACGAGCTGTTTACTGGAGTTCTTTAGCCTGGACTTAGGCATGCGCTCGATGCGGGTTTTCTGTATCCCGCGTGTAGGCGATGCAGCTTTGGGGACCTCTGTAACCTAAGTGTAGAGAGATGCAGTTGCCAGCATTTCCATATGTTGAATGTAGAGGGAAGCTGCTTCCAAGTGTTGTGTAACTTGGAGTAGGCTTACAGGTATTCCTTGTAGCCTGAGTGTGGCAGACGCAGCTTATGGAAGGTCAGTCCCCTGGATGTACAGAGACGCAGTTTACCAGAGTTCTGTATCTGGGTGTAGGGAGAAGCAGTTTACGGGACTTCTGTATCCTGAAATTAGGCATATGCCAAATGTAGGTTTACTGTAGCCTCGGTGTAGGAGAAGCAGCTTACAGGAGCTCTGTCTCCTGGATGTAGTGAGACGAAGTTTTCCGAAGTGCTGTATCCTGGGTGTAGAGAGAAGCAGTTCAAAGAGTTCTGTAGCCTTGGAGTAGGCATACGCTGTGTTTGGGATTCCTGTAGCCTGAGTGCAGCAGAGGCAGCTTATGGGAGTTCTGTAACCTGGGTGTAGAGAAATGCAGTTGAGCGGAGTTCGGTATCTGGGTGCAGGGAAAAGCACTTTACGGTACTTCTGTACCATGGATTTGGCATTCACAATATGCGGGTTTGCTGTATCCTATGCTGTAGGAGACGCAGCTTATGGGAGCTCTCTGTTTACCGGATGTAGAGAGACACCGTTTACAGCAGTTCTCTATCCTTGGTGTAGACACAAGCTGTTTCCTGGAATTCTGTAGCGTTTACGTAGGCATTCGCAGGATGCGGGTTTTCTGTATCCTGCGTGTAAGAGATGGAGCTTACGGGCGTCCTGTAACCGAAGTGTAGAGAGATGCAGGTTCCAGGAGTTCTGTACGTTGAATGAAGAGAGAAGCCGTTGCCATGAGTTCTGTAGGCTGGGAGTATGCATACGCTGTATTTGGGATTCCTGTAGCCTGAGTGTTTCGGAAGCAGCTTATGGGACCTCTGTAACCTAAGTGTAGAGAGATGCAGTTGCCAGCATTTCTGTATGTTGACTGTAGAGGGAAGCTGCTTCCAAGTGTTGTGTAACTTGGAGTAGGCTTCCACTCCATATGGAATTCCTGTAGCCTGAGAGCAGCAGAGGCAGCTTATGGGAGTTCTGTAACCTGGGTAGAGAGAGAGAGAGAGATAGTTTCCAGTAGTTCTGTAGGATGAATGTAGAGAGAAGCTGTTTATCAGAATTCTGTAGCCTGGAATCAGGCATGCGCTCTCTGCGGGTTTTCCGTATCCTGAGCGTAGGAGGCGCAGCTTACGGGAGCTCTGTTAACTGGATTTAGGGAGACGCCGTTGACAGCAGTTCTCTATCCTTGCTGTAGACACGAGCTGTTTACTGGAGTTCTTTAGCCTGGACTTAGGCATGCGCTCGATGCGGGTTTTCTGTATCCCGCGTGTAGGCGATGCAGCTTTGGGGACCTCTGTAACCTAAGTGTAGAGAGATGCAGTTGCCAGCATTTCCATATGTTGAATGTAGAGGGAAGCTGCTTCCAAGTGTTGTGTAACTTGGAGTAGGCTTACAGGTATTCCTTGTAGCCTGAGTGTGGCAGACGCAGCTTATGGAAGGTCAGTCCCCTGGATGTACAGAGACGCAGTTTACCAGAGTTCTGTATCTGGGTGTAGGGAGAAGCAGTTTACGGGACTTCTGTATCCTGAAATTAGGCATATGCCAAATGTAGGCTTACTGTAGCCTCGGTGTAGGAGAAGCAGCTTACAGGAGCTCTGTCTCCTGGATGTAGTGAGACGAAGTTTTCCGAAGTGCTGTATCCTGGGTGTAGAGAGAAGCAGTTCAAAGAGTTCTGTAGCCTTGGAGTAGGCATACGCTGTGTTTGGGATTCCTGTAGCCTGAGTGCAGCAGAGGCAGCTTATGGGAGTTCTGTAACCTGGGTGTAGAGAAATGCAGTTGAGCGGAGTTCGGTATCTGGGTGCAGGGAAAAGCACTTTACGGTACTTCTGTACCATGGATTTGGCATTCACAATATGCGGGTTTGCTGTATCCTATGCTGTAGGAGACGCAGCTTATGGGAGCTCTCTGTTTACCGGATGTAGAGAGACACCGTTTACAGCAGTTCTCTATCCTTGGTGTAGACACAAGCTGTTTCCTGGAATTCTGTAGCGTTTACGTAGGCATTCGCAGGATGCGGGTTTTCTGTATCCTGCGTGTAAGAGATGCAGCTTACGGGCGTCCTGTAACCGAAGTGTAGAGAGATGCAGGTTCCAGGAGTTCTGTACGTTGAATGAAGAGAGAAGCCGTTGCCATGAGTTCTGTAGGCTGGGAGTATGCATACGCTGTATTTGGGATTCCTGTAGCCTGAGTGTTTCGGAAGCAGCTTATGGGACCTCTGTAACCTAAGTGTAGAGAGATGCAGTTGCCAGCATTTCTGTATGTTGACTGTAGAGGGAAGCTGCTTCCAAGTGTTGTGTAACTTGGAGTAGGCTTCCACTCCATATGGAATTCCTGTAGCCTGAGAGCAGCAGAGGCAGCTTATGGGAGTTCTGTAACCTGGGTAGAGAGAGAGAGAGAGATAGTTTCCAGTAGTTCTGTAGGATGAATGTAGAGAGAAGCTGTTTATCAGAATTCTGTAGCCTGGAATCAGGCATGCGCTCTCTGCGGGTTTTCCGTATCCTGAGCGTAGGAGGCGCAGCTTACGGGAGCTCTGTTAACTGGATTTAGGGAGACGCCGTTGACAGCAGTTCTCTATCCTTGCTGTAGACACGAGCTGTTTACTGGAGTTCTTTAGCCTGGACTTAGGCATGCGCTCGATGCGGGTTTTCTGTATCCCGCGTGTAGGCGATGCAGCTTTGGGGACCTCTGTAACCTAAGTGTAGAGAGATGCAGTTGCCAGCATTTCCATATGTTGAATGTAGAGGGAAGCTGCTTCCAAGTGTTGTGTAACTTGGAGTAGGCTTACAGGTATTCCTTGTAGCCTGAGTGTGGCAGACGCAGCTTATGGAAGGTCAGTCCCCTGGATGTACAGAGACGCAGTTTACCAGAGTTCTGTATCTGGGTGTAGGGAGAAGCAGTTTACGGGACTTCTGTATCCTGAAATTAGGCATATGCCAAATGTAGGCTTACTGTAGCCTCGGTGTAGGAGAAGCAGCTTACAGGAGCTCTGTCTCCTGGATGTAGTGAGACGAAGTTTTCCGAAGTGCTGTATCCTGGGTGTAGAGAGAAGCAGTTCAAAGAGTTCTGTAGCCTTGGAGTAGGCATACGCTGTGTTTGGGATTCCTGTAGCCTGAGTGCAGCAGAGGCAGCTTATGGGAGTTCTGTAACCTGGGTGTAGAGAAATGCAGTTGAGCGGAGTTCGGTATCTGGGTGCAGGGAAAAGCACTTTACGGTACTTCTGTACCATGGATTTGGCATTCACAATATGCGGGTTTGCTGTATCCTATGCTGTAGGAGACGCAGCTTATGGGAGCTCTCTGTTTACCGGATGTAGAGAGACACCGTTTACAGCAGTTCTCTATCCTTGGTGTAGACACAAGCTGTTTCCTGGAATTCTGTAGCGTTTACGTAGGCATTCGCAGGATGCGGGTTTTCTGTATCCTGCGTGTAAGAGATGCAGCTTACGGGCGTCCTGTAACCGAAGTGTAGAGAGATGCAGGTTCCAGGAGTTCTGTACGTTGAATGAAGAGAGAAGCCGTTGCCATGAGTTCTGTAGGCTGGGAGTATGCATACGCTGTATTTGGGATTCCTGTAGCCTGAGTGTTTCGGAAGCAGCTTATGGGACCTCTGTAACCTAAGTGTAGAGAGATGCAGTTGCCAGCATTTCTGTATGTTGACTGTAGAGGGAAGCTGCTTCCAAGTGTTGTGTAACTTGGAGTAGGCTTCCACTCCATATGGAATTCCTGTAGCCTGAGAGCAGCAGAGGCAGCTTATGGGAGTTCTGTAACCTGGGTAGAGAGAGAGAGAGAGATAGTTTCCAGTAGTTCTGTCGGATGAATGTAGAGAGAAGCTGTTTATCAGAATTCTGTAGCCTGGAATCAGGCATGCGCTCTCTGCGGGTTTTCCGTATCCTGAGCGTAGGAGGCGCAGCTTACGGGAGCTCTGTTAACTGGATTTAGGGAGACGCCGTTGACAGCAGTTCTCTATCCTTGCTGTAGACACGAGCTGTTTACTGGAGTTCTTTAGCCTGGACTTAGGCATGCGCTCGATGCGGGTTTTCTGTATCCCGCGTGTAGGCGATGCAGCTTTGGGGACCTCTGTAACCTAAGTGTAGAGAGATGCAGTTGCCAGCATTTCCATATGTTGAATGTAGAGGGAAGCTGCTTCCAAGTGTTGTGTAACTTGGAGTAGGCTTACAGGTATTCCTTGTAGCCTGAGTGTGGCAGACGCAGCTTATGGAAGGTCAGTCCCCTGGATGTACAGAGACGCAGTTTACCAGAGTTCTGTATCTGGGTGTAGGGAGAAGCAGTTTACGGGACTTCTGTATCCTGAAATTAGGCATATGCCAAATGTAGGCTTACTGTAGCCTCGGTGTAGGAGAAGCAGCTTACAGGAGCTCTGTCTCCTGGATGTAGTGAGACGAAGTTTTCCGAAGTGCTGTATCCTGGGTGTAGAGAGAAGCAGTTCAAAGAGTTCTGTAGCCTTGGAGTAGGCATACGCTGTGTTTGGGATTCCTGTAGCCTGAGTGCAGCAGAGGCAGCTTATGGGAGTTCTGTAACCTGGGTGTAGAGAAATGCAGTTGAGCGGAGTTCGGTATCTGGGTGCAGGGAAAAGCACTTTACGGTACTTCTGTACCATGGATTTGGCATTCACAATATGCGGGTTTGCTGTATCCTATGCTGTAGGAGACGCAGCTTATGGGAGCTCTCTGTTTACCGGATGTAGAGAGACACCGTTTACAGCAGTTCTCTATCCTTGGTGTAGACACAAGCTGTTTCCTGGAATTCTGTAGCGTTTACGTAGGCATTCGCAGGATGCGGGTTTTCTGTATCCTGCGTGTAAGAGATGCAGCTTACGGGCGTCCTGTAACCGAAGTGTAGAGAGATGCAGGTTCCAGGAGTTCTGTACGTTGAATGAAGAGAGAAGCCGTTGCCATGAGTTCTGTAGGCTGGGAGTATGCATACGCTGTATTTGGGATTCCTGTAGCCTGAGTGTTTCGGAAGCAGCTTATGGGACCTCTGTAACCTAAGTGTAGAGAGATGCAGTTGCCAGCATTTCTGTATGTTGACTGTAGAGGGAAGCTGCTTCCAAGTGTTGTGTAACTTGGAGTAGGCTTCCACTCCATATGGAATTCCTGTAGCCTGAGAGCAGCAGAGGCAGCTTATGGGAGTTCTGTAACCTGGGTAGAGAGAGAGAGAGAGATAGTTTCCAGTAGTTCTGTAGGATGAATGTAGAGAGAAGCTGTTTATCAGAATTCTGTAGCCTGGAATCAGGCATGCGCTCTCTGCGGGTTTTCCGTATCCTGAGCGTAGGAGGCGCAGCTTACGGGAGCTCTGTTAACTGGATTTAGGGAGACGCCGTCGACAGCAGTTCTCTATCCTTGCTGTAGACACGAGCTGTTTACTGGAGTTCTTTAGCCTGGACTTAGGCATGCGCTCGATGCGGGTTTTCTGTATCCCGCGTGTAGGCGATGCAGCTTTGGGGACCTCTGTAACCTAAGTGTAGAGAGATGCAGTTGCCAGCATTTCCATATGTTGAATGTAGAGGGAAGCTGCTTCCAAGTGTTGTGTAACTTGGAGTAGGCTTACAGGTATTCCTTGTAGCCTGAGTGTGGCAGACGCAGCTTATGGAAGGTCAGTCCCCTGGATGTACAGAGACGCAGTTTACCAGAGTTCTGTATCTGGGTGTAGGGAGAAGCAGTTTACGGGACTTCTGTATCCTGAAATTAGGCATATGCCAAATGTAGGCTTACTGTAGCCTCGGTGTAGGAGAAGCAGCTTACAGGAGCTCTGTCTCCTGGATGTAGTGAGACGAAGTTTTCCGAAGTGCTGTATCCTGGGTGTAGAGAGAAGCAGTTCAAAGAGTCCTGTAGCCTTGGAGTAGGCATACGCTGTGTTTGGGATTCCTGTAGCCTGAGTGCAGCAGAGGCAGCTTATGGGAGTTCTGTAACCTGGGTGTAGAGAAATGCAGTTGAGCGGAGTTCGGTATCTGGGTGCAGGGAAAAGCACTTTACGGTACTTCTGTACCATGGATTTGGCATTCACAATATGCGGGTTTGCTGTATCCTATGCTGTAGGAGACGCAGCTTATGGGAGCTCTCTGTTTACCGGATGTAGAGAGACACCGTTTACAGCAGTTCTCTATCCTTGGTGTAGACACAAGCTGTTTCCTGGAATTCTGTAGCGTTTACGTAGGCATTCGCAGGATGCGGGTTTTCTGTATCCTGCGTGTAAGAGATGCAGCTTACGGGCGTCCTGTAACCGAAGTGTAGAGAGATGCAGGTTCCAGGAGTTCTGTACGTTGAATGAAGAGAGAAGCCGTTGCCATGAGTTCTGTAGGCTGGGAGTATGCATACGCTGTATTTGGGATTCCTGTAGCCTGAGTGTTTCGGAAGCAGCTTATGGGACCTCTGTAACCTAAGTGTAGAGAGATGCAGTTGCCAGCATTTCTGTATGTTGACTGTAGAGGGAAGCTGCTTCCAAGTGTTGTGTAACTTGGAGTAGGCTTCCACTCCATATGGAATTCCTGTAGCCTGAGAGCAGCAGAGGCAGCTTATGGGAGTTCTGTAACCTGGGTAGAGAGAGAGAGAGAGATAGTTTCCAGTAGTTCTGTAGGATGAATGTAGAGAGAAGCTGTTTATCAGAATTCTGTAGCCTGGAATCAGGCATGCGCTCTCTGCGGGTTTTCCGTATCCTGAGCGTAGGAGGCGCAGCTTACGGGAGCTCTGTTAACTGGATTTAGGGAGACGCCGTTGACAGCAGTTCTCTATCCTTGCTGTAGACACGAGCTGTTTACTGGAGTTCTTTAGCCTGGACTTAGGCATGCGCTCGATGCGGGTTTTCTGTATCCCGCGTGTAGGCGATGCAGCTTTGGGGACCTCTGTAACCTAAGTGTAGAGAGATGCAGTTGCCAGCATTTCCATATGTTGAATGTAGAGGGAAGCTGCTTCCAAGTGTTGTGTAACTTGGAGTAGGCTTACAGGTATTCCTTGTAGCCTGAGTGTGGCAGACGCAGCTTATGGAAGGTCAGTCCCCTGGATGTACAGAGACGCAGTTTACCAGAGTTCTGTATCTGGGTGTAGGGAGAAGCAGTTTACGGGACTTCTGTATCCTGAAATTAGGCATATGCCAAATGTAGGCTTACTGTAGCCTCGGTGTAGGAGAAGCAGCTTACAGGAGCTCTGTCTCCTGGATGTAGTGAGACGAAGTTTTCCGAAGTGCTGTATCCTGGGTGTAGAGAGAAGCAGTTCAAAGAGTTCTGTAGCCTTGGAGTAGGCATACGCTGTGTTTGGGATTCCTGTAGCCTGAGTGCAGCAGAGGCAGCTTATGGGAGTTCTGTAACCTGGGTGTAGAGAAATGCAGTTGAGCGGAGTTCGGTATCTGGGTGCAGGGAAAAGCACTTTACGGTACTTCTGTACCATGGATTTGGCATTCACAATATGCGGGTTTGCTGTATCCTATGCTGTAGGAGACGCAGCTTATGGGAGCTCTCTGTTTACCGGATGTAGAGAGACACCGTTTACAGCAGTTCTCTATCCTTGGTGTAGACACAAGCTGTTTCCTGGAATTCTGTAGCGTTTACGTAGGCATTCGCAGGATGCGGGTTTTCTGTATCCTGCGTGTAAGAGATGCAGCTTACGGGCGTCCTGTAACCGAAGTGTAGAGAGATGCAGGTTCCAGGAGTTCTGTACGTTGAATGAAGAGAGAAGCCGTTGCCATGAGTTCTGTAGGCTGGGAGTATGCATACGCTGTATTTGGGATTCCTGTAGCCTGAGTGTTTCGGAAGCAGCTTATGGGACCTCTGTAACCTAAGTGTAGAGAGATGCAGTTGCCAGCATTTCTGTATGTTGACTGTAGAGGGAAGCTGCTTCCAAGTGTTGTGTAACTTGGAGTAGGCTTCCACTCCATATGGAATTCCTGTAGCCTGAGAGCAGCAGAGGCAGCTTATGGGAGTTCTGTAACCTGGGTAGAGAGAGAGAGAGATAGTTTCCAGTAGTTCTGTCGGATGAATGTAGAGAGAGGCTGTTTATCAGAATTCTGTAGCCTGGAATCAGGCATGCGCTCTCTGCGGGTTTTCCGTATCCTGAGCGTAGGAGGCGCAGCTTACGGGAGCTCTGTTAACTGGATTTAGGGAGACGCCGTCGACAGCAGTTCTCTATCCTTGCTGTAGACACGAGCTGTTTACTGGAGTTCTTTAGCCTGGACTTAGGCATGCGCTCGATGCGGGTTTTCTGTATCCCTCGTGTAGGCGATGCAGCTTTGGGGACCTCTGTAACCTAAGTGTAGAGAGATGCAGTTGCCAGCATTTCCATATGTTGAATGTAGAGGGAAGCTGCTTCCAAGTGTTGTGTAACTTGGAGTAGGCTTACAGGTATTCCTTGTAGCCTGAGTGTGGCAGACGCAGCTTACGGAAGGTCAGTCCCCTGGATGTACAGAGACGCAGTTTACCAGAG
This sequence comes from Lepus europaeus, assembly GCF_033115175.1. Classification (NCBI taxonomy): domain Eukaryota; kingdom Metazoa; phylum Chordata; class Mammalia; order Lagomorpha; family Leporidae; genus Lepus; species Lepus europaeus. The sequence continues at coordinate 21,266 of NW_026909125.1, forward strand.
TTCTGTATCTGGGTGTAGGGAGAAGCAGTTTACGGGACTTCTGTATCCTGAAATTAGGCATATGCCAAATGTAGGCTTACTGTAGCCTCGGTGTAGGAGAAGCAGCTTACAGGAGCTCTGTCTCCTGGATGTAGTGAGACGAAGTTTTCCGAAGTGCTGTATCCTGGGTGTAGAGAGAAGCAGTTCAAAGAGTCCTGTAGCCTTGGAGTAGGCATACGCTGTGTTTGGGATTCCTGTAGCCTGAGTGCAGCAGAGGCAGCTTATGGGAGTTCTGTAACCTGGGTGTAGAGAAATGCAGTTGAGCGGAGTTCGGTATCTGGGTGCAGGGAAAAGCACTTTACGGTACTTCTGTACCATGGATTTGGCATTCACAATATGCGGGTTTGCTGTATCCTATGCTGTAGGAGACGCAGCTTATGGGAGCTCTCTGTTTACCGGATGTAGAGAGACACCGTTTACAGCAGTTCTCTATCCTTGGTGTAGACACAAGCTGTTTCCTGGAATTCTGTAGCGTTTACGTAGGCATTCGCAGGATGCGGGTTTTCTGTATCCTGCGTGTAAGAGATGCAGCTTACGGGCGTCCTGTAACCGAAGTGTAGAGAGATGCAGGTTCCAGGAGTTCTGTACGTTGAATGAAGAGAGAAGCCGTTGCCATGAGTTCTGTAGGCTGGGAGTATGCATACCCTGTATTTGGGATTCCTGTAGCCTGAGTGTTTCGGAAGCAGCTTATGGGACCTCTGTAACCTAAGTGTAGAGAGATGCAGTTGCCAGCATTTCTGTATGTTGACTGTAGAGGGAAGCTGCTTCCAAGTGTTGTGTAACTTGGAGTAGGCTTCCACTCCATATGGAATTCCTGTAGCCTGAGAGCAGCAGAGGCAGCTTATGGGAGTTCTGTAACCTGGGTAGAGAGAGAGAGAGATAGTTTCCAGTAGTTCTGTCGGATGAATGTAGAGAGAAGCTGTTTATCAGAATTCTGTAGCCTGGAATCAGGCATGCGCTCTCTGCGGGTTTTCCGTATCCTGAGCGTAGGAGGCGCAGCTTACGGGAGCTCTGTTAACTGGATTTAGGGAGACGCCGTCGACAGCAGTTCTCTATCCTTGCTGTAGACACGAGCTGTTTACTGGAGTTCTTTAGCCTGGACTTAGGCATGCGCTCGATGCGGGTTTTCTGTATCCCGCGTGTAGGCGATGCAGCTTTGGGGACCTCTGTAACCTAAGTGTAGAGAGATGCAGTTGCCAGCATTTCCATATGTTGAATGTAGAGGGAAGCTGCTTCCAAGTGTTGTGTAACTTGGAGTAGGCTTACAGGTATTCCTTGTAGCCTGAGTGTGGCAGACGCAGCTTACGGAAGGTCAGTCCCCTGGATGTACAGAGACGCAGTTTACCAGAGTTCTGTATCTGGGTGTAGGGAGAAGCAGTTTACGGGACTTCTGTATCCTGAAATTAGGCATATGCCAAATGTAGGCTTACTGTAGCCTCGGTGTAGGAGAAGCAGCTTACAGGAGCTCTGTCTCCTGGATGTAGTGAGACGAAGTTTTCCGAAGTGCTGTATCCTGGGTGTAGAGAGAAGCAGTTCAAAGAGTCCTGTAGCCTTGGAGTAGGCATACGCTGTGTTTGGGATTCCTGTAGCCTGAGTGCAGCAGAGGCAGCTTATGGGAGTTCTGTAACCTGGGTGTAGAGAAATGCAGTTGAGCGGAGTTCGGTATCTGGGTGCAGGGAAAAGCACTTTACGGTACTTCTGTACCATGGATTTGGCATTCACAATATGCGGGTTTGCTGTATCCTATGCTGTAGGAGACGCAGCTTATGGGAGCTCTCTGTTTACCGGATGTAGAGAGACACCGTTTACAGCAGTTCTCTATCCTTGGTGTAGACACAAGCTGTTTCCTGGAATTCTGTAGCGTTTACGTAGGCATTCGCAGGATGCGGGTTTTCTGTATCCTGCGTGTAAGAGATGCAGCTTACGGGCGTCCTGTAACCGAAGTGTAGAGAGATGCAGGTTCCAGGAGTTCTGTACGTTGAATGAAGAGAGAAGCCGTTGCCATGAGTTCTGTAGGCTGGGAGTATGCATACGCTGTATTTGGGATTCCTGTAGCCTGAGTGTTTCGGAAGCAGCTTATGGGACCTCTGTAACCTAAGTGTAGAGAGATGCAGTTGCCAGCATTTCTGTATGTTGACTGTAGAGGGAAGCTGCTTCCAAGTGTTGTGTAACTTGGAGTAGGCTTCCACTCCATATGGAATTCCTGTAGCCTGAGAGCAGCAGAGGCAGCTTATGGGAGTTCTGTAACCTGGGTAGAGAGAGAGAGAGATAGTTTCCAGTAGTTCTGTCGGATGAATGTAGAGAGAGGCTGTTTATCAGAATTCTGTAGCCTGGAATCAGGCATGCGCTCTCTGCGGGTTTTCCGTATCCTGAGCGTAGGAGGCGCAGCTTACGGGAGCTCTGTTAACTGGATTTAGGGAGACGCCGTCGACAGCAGTTCTCTATCCTTGCTGTAGACACGAGCTGTTTACTGGAGTTCTTTAGCCTGGACTTAGGCATGCGCTCGATGCGGGTTTTCTGTATCCCGCGTGTAGGCGATGCAGCTTTGGGGACCTCTGTAACCTAAGTGTAGAGAGATGCAGTTGCCAGCATTTCCATATGTTGAATGTAGAGGGAAGCTGCTTCCAAGTGTTGTGTAACTTGGAGTAGGCTTACAGGTATTCCTTGTAGCCTGAGTGTGGCAGACGCAGCTTACGGAAGGTCAGTCCCCTGGATGTACAGAGACGCAGTTTACCAGAGTTCTGTATCTGGGTGTAGGGAGAAGCAGTTTACGGGACTTCTGTATCCTGAAATTAGGCATATGCCAAATGTAGGCTTACTGTAGCCTCGGTGTAGGAGAAGCAGCTTACAGGAGCTCTGTCTCCTGGATGTAGTGAGACGAAGTTTTCCGAAGTGCTGTATCCTGGGTGTAGAGAGAAGCAGTTCAAAGAGTCCTGTAGCCTTGGAGTAGGCATGCGCTGTGTTTGGGATTCCTGTAGCCTGAGTGCAGCAGAGGCAGCTTATGGGAGTTCTGTAACCTGGGTGTAGAGAAATGCAGTTGAGCGGAGTTCGGTATCTGGGTGCAGGGAAAAGCACTTTACGGTACTTCTGTACCATGGATTTGGCATTCACAATATGCGGGTTTGCTGTATCCTATGCTGTAGGAGACGCAGCTTATGGGAGCTCTCTGTTTACCGGATGTAGAGAGACACCGTTTACAGCAGTTCTCTATCCTTGGTGTAGACACAAGCTGTTTCCTGGAATTCTGTAGCGTTTACGTAGGCATTCGCAGGATGCGGGTTTTCTGTATCCTGCGTGTAAGAGATGCAGCTTACGGGCGTCCTGTAACCGAAGTGTAGAGAGATGCAGGTTCCAGGAGTTCTGTACGTTGAATGAAGAGAGAAGCCGTTGCCATGAGTTCTGTAGGCTGGGAGTATGCATACGCTGTATTTGGGATTCCTGTAGCCTGAGTGTTTCGGAAGCAGCTTATGGGACCTCTGTAACCTAAGTGTAGAGAGATGCAGTTGCCAGCATTTCTGTATGTTGACTGTAGAGGGAAGCTGCTTCCAAGTGTTGTGTAACTTGGAGTAGGCTTCCACTCCATATGGAATTCCTGTAGCCTGAGAGCAGCAGAGGCAGCTTATGGGAGTTCTGTAACCTGGGTAGAGAGAGAGAGAGATAGTTTCCAGTAGTTCTGTCGGATGAATGTAGAGAGAGGCTGTTTATCAGAATTCTGTAGCCTGGAATCAGGCATGCGCTCTCTGCGGGTTTTCCGTATCCTGAGCGTAGGAGGCGCAGCTTACGGGAGCTCTGTTAACTGGATTTAGGGAGACGCCGTCGACAGCAGTTCTCTATCCTTGCTGTAGACACGAGCTGTTTACTGGAGTTCTTTAGCCTGGACTTAGGCATGCGCTCGATGCGGGTTTTCTGTATCCCGCGTGTAGGCGATGCAGCTTTGGGGACCTCTGTAACCTAAGTGTAGAGAGATGCAGTTGCCAGCATTTCCATATGTTGAATGTAGAGGGAAGCTGCTTCCAAGTGTTGTGTAACTTGGAGTAGGCTTACAGGTATTCCTTGTAGCCTGAGTGTGGCAGACGCAGCTTATGGAAGGTCAGTCCCCTGGATGTACAGAGACGCAGTTTACCAGAGTTCTGTATCTGGGTGTAGGGAGAAGCAGTTTACGGGACTTCTGTATCCTGAAATTAGGCATATGCCAAATGTAGGTTTACTGTAGCCTCGGTGTAGGAGAAGCAGCTTACAGGAGCTCTGTCTCCTGGATGTAGTGAGACGAAGTTTTCCGAAGTGCTGTATCCTGGGTGTAGAGAGAAGCAGTTCAAAGAGTCCTGTAGCCTTGGAGTAGGCATACGCTGTGTTTGGGATTCCTGTAGCCTGAGTGCAGCAGAGGCAGCTTATGGGAGTTCTGTAACCTGGGTGTAGAGAAATGCAGTTGAGCGGAGTTCGGTATCTGGGTGCAGGGAAAAGCACTTTACGGTACTTCTGTACCATGGATTTGGCATTCACAATATGCGGGTTTGCTGTATCCTATGCTGTAGGAGACGCAGCTTATGGGAGCTCTCTGTTTACCGGATGTAGAGAGACACCGTTTACAGCAGTTCTCTATCCTTGGTGTAGACACAAGCTGTTTCCTGGAATTCTGTAGCGTTTACGTAGGCATTCGCAGGATGCGGGTTTTCTGTATCCTGCGTGTAAGAGATGCAGCTTACGGGCGTCCTGTAACCGAAGTGTAGAGAGATGCAGGTTCCAGGAGTTCTGTACGTTGAATGAAGAGAGAAGCCGTTGCCATGAGTTCTGTAGGCTGGGAGTATGCATACGCTGTATTTGGGATTCCTGTAGCCTGAGTGTTTCGGAAGCAGCTTATGGGACCTCTGTAACCTAAGTGTAGAGAGATGCAGTTGCCAGCATTTCTGTATGTTGACTGTAGAGGGAAGCTGCTTCCAAGTGTTGTGTAACTTGGAGTAGGCTTCCACTCCATATGGAATTCCTGTAGCCTGAGAGCAGCAGAGGCAGCTTATGGGAGTTCTGTAACCTGGGTAGAGAGAGAGAGAGAGATAGTTTCCAGTAGTTCTGTCGGATGAATGTAGAGAGAGGCTGTTTATCAGAATTCTGTAGCCTGGAATCAGGCATGCGCTCTCTGCGGGTTTTCCGTATCCTGAGCGTAGGAGGCGCAGCTTACGGGAGCTCTGTTAACTGGATTTAGGGAGACGCCGTCGACAGCAGTTCTCTATCCTTGCTGTAGACACGAGCTGTTTACTGGAGTTCTTTAGCCTGGACTTAGGCATGCGCTCGATGCGGGTTTTCTGTATCCCGCGTGTAGGCGATGCAGCTTTGGGGACCTCTGTAACCTAAGTGTAGAGAGATGCAGTTGCCAGCATTTCCATATGTTGAATGTAGAGGGAAGCTGCTTCCAAGTGTTGTGTAACTTGGAGTAGGCTTACAGGTATTCCTTGTAGCCTGAGTGTGGCAGACGCAGCTTATGGAAGGTCAGTCCCCTGGATGTACAGAGACGCAGTTTACCAGAGTTCTGTATCTGGGTGTAGGGAGAAGCAGTTTACGGGACTTCTGTATCCTGAAATTAGGCATATGCCAAATGTAGGTTTACTGTAGCCTCGGTGTAGGAGAAGCAGCTTACAGGAGCTCTGTCTCCTGGATGTAGTGAGACGAAGTTTTCCGAAGTGCTGTATCCTGGGTGTAGAGAGGAGCAGTTCAAAGAGTCCTGTAGCCTTGGAGTAGGCATGCGCTGTGTTTGGGATTCCTGTAGCCTGAGTGCAGCAGAGGCAGCTTATGGGAGTTCTGTAACCTGGGTGTAGAGAAATGCAGTTGAGCGGAGTTCGGTATCTGGGTGCAGGGAAAAGCACTTTACGGTACTTCTGTACCATGGATTTGGCATTCACAATATGCGGGTTTGCTGTATCCTATGCTGTAGGAGACGCAGCTTATGGGAGCTCTCTGTTTACCGGATGTAGAGAGACACCGTTTACAGCAGTTCTCTATCCTTGGTGTAGACACAAGCTGTTTCCTGGAATTCTGTAGCGTTTACGTAGGCATTCGCAGGATGCGGGTTTTCTGTATCCTGCGTGTAAGAGATGCAGCTTACGGGCGTCCTGTAACCGAAGTGTAGAGAGATGCAGGTTCCAGGAGTTCTGTACGTTGAATGAAGAGAGAAGCCGTTGCCATGAGTTCTGTAGGCTGGGAGTATGCATACGCTGTATTTGGGATTCCTGTAGCCTGAGTGTTTCGGAAGCAGCTTATGGGACCTCTGTAACCTAAGTGTAGAGAGATGCAGTTGCCAGCATTTCTGTATGTTGACTGTAGAGGGAAGCTGCTTCCAAGTGTTGTGTAACTTGGAGTAGGCTTCCACTCCATATGGAATTCCTGTAGCCTGAGAGCAGCAGAGGCAGCTTATGGGAGTTCTGTAACCTGGGTAGAGAGAGAGAGAGATAGTTTCCAGTAGTTCTGTCGGATGAATGTAGAGAGAGGCTGTTTATCAGAATTCTGTAGCCTGGAATCAGGCATGCGCTCTCTGCGGGTTTTCCGTATCCTGAGCGTAGGAGGCGCAGCTTACGGGAGCTCTGTTAACTGGATTTAGGGAGACGCCGTCGACAGCAGTTCTCTATCCTTGCTGTAGACACGAGCTGTTTACTGGAGTTCTTTAGCCTGGACTTAGGCATGCGCTCGATGCGGGTTTTCTGTATCCCGCGTGTAGGCGATGCAGCTTTGGGGACCTCTGTAACCTAAGTGTAGAGAGATGCAGTTGCCAGCATTTCCATATGTTGAATGTAGAGGGAAGCTGCTTCCAAGTGTTGTGTAACTTGGAGTAGGCTTACAGGTATTCCTTGTAGCCTGAGTGTGGCAGACGCAGCTTACGGAAGGTCAGTCCCCTGGATGTACAGAGACGCAGTTTACCAGAGTTCTGTATCTGGGTGTAGGGAGAAGCAGTTTACGGGACTTCTGTATCCTGAAATTAGGCATATGCCAAATGTAGGCTTACTGTAGCCTCGGTGTAGGAGAAGCAGCTTACAGGAGCTCTGTCTCCTGGATGTAGTGAGACGAAGTTTTCCGAAGTGCTGTATCCTGGGTGTAGAGAGAAGCAGTTCAAAGAGTCCTGTAGCCTTGGAGTAGGCATGCGCTGTGTTTGGGATTCCTGTAGCCTGAGTGCAGCAGAGGCAGCTTATGGGAGTTCTGTAACCTGGGTGTAGAGAAATGCAGTTGAGCGGAGTTCGGTATCTGGGTGCAGGGAAAAGCACTTTACGGTACTTCTGTACCATGGATTTGGCATTCACAATATGCGGGTTTGCTGTATCCTATGCTGTAGGAGACGCAGCTTATGGGAGCTCTCTGTTTACCGGATGTAGAGAGACACCGTTTACAGCAGTTCTCTATCCTTGGTGTAGACACAAGCTGTTTCCTGGAATTCTGTAGCGTTTACGTAGGCATTCGCAGGATGCGGGTTTTCTGTATCCTGCGTGTAAGAGATGCAGCTTACGGGCGTCCTGTAACCGAAGTGTAGAGAGATGCAGGTTCCAGGAGTTCTGTACGTTGAATGAAGAGAGAAGCCGTTGCCATGAGTTCTGTAGGCTGGGAGTATGCATACGCTGTATTTGGGATTCCTGTAGCCTGAGTGTTTCGGAAGCAGCTTATGGGACCTCTGTAACCTAAGTGTAGAGAGATGCAGTTGCCAGCATTTCTGTATGTTGACTGTAGAGGGAAGCTGCTTCCAAGTGTTGTGTAACTTGGAGTAGGCTTCCACTCCATATGGAATTCCTGTAGCCTGAGAGCAGCAGAGGCAGCTTATGGGAGTTCTGTAACCTGGGTAGAGAGAGAGAGAGATAGTTTCCAGTAGTTCTGTCGGATGAATGTAGAGAGAGGCTGTTTATCAGAATTCTGTAGCCTGGAATCAGGCATGCGCTCTCTGCGGGTTTTCCGTATCCTGAGCGTAGGAGGCGCAGCTTACGGGAGCTCTGTTAACTGGATTTAGGGAGACGCCGTCGACAGCAGTTCTCTATCCTTGCTGTAGACACGAGCTGTTTACTGGAGTTCTTTAGCCTGGACTTAGGCATGCGCTCGATGCGGGTTTTCTGTATCCCGCGTGTAGGCGATGCAGCTTTGGGGACCTCTGTAACCTAAGTGTAGAGAGATGCAGTTGCCAGCATTTCCATATGTTGAATGTAGAGGGAAGCTGCTTCCAAGTGTTGTGTAACTTGGAGTAGGCTTACAGGTATTCCTTGTAGCCTGAGTGTGGCAGACGCAGCTTATGGAAGGTCAGTCCCCTGGATGTACAGAGACGCAGTTTACCAGAGTTCTGTATCTGGGTGTAGGGAGAAGCAGTTTACGGGACTTCTGTATCCTGAAATTAGGCATATGCCAAATGTAGGTTTACTGTAGCCTCGGTGTAGGAGAAGCAGCTTACAGGAGCTCTGTCTCCTGGATGTAGTGAGACGAAGTTTTCCCAAGTGCTGTATCCTGGGTGTAGAGAGAAGCAGTTCAAAGAGTCCTGTAGCCTTGGAGTAGGCATACGCTGTGTTTGGGATTCCTGTAGCCTGAGTGCAGCAGAGGCAGCTTATGGGAGTTCTGTAACCTGGGTGTAGAGAAATGCAGTTGAGCGGAGTTCGGTATCTGGGTGCAGGGAAAAGCACTTTACGGTACTTCTGTACCATGGATTTGGCATTCACAATATGCGGGTTTGCTGTATCCTATGCTGTAGGAGACGCAGCTTATGGGAGCTCTCTGTTTACCGGATGTAGAGAGACACCGTTTACAGCAGTTCTCTATCCTTGGTGTAGACACAAGCTGTTTCCTGGAATTCTGTAGCGTTTACGTAGGCATTCGCAGGATGCGGGTTTTCTGTATCCTGCGTGTAAGAGATGCAGCTTACGGGCATCCTGTAACCGAAGTGTAGAGAGATGCAGGTTCCAGGAGTTCTGTACGTTGAATGAAGAGAGAAGCCGTTGCCATGAGTTCTGTAGGCTGGGAGTATGCATACGCTGTATTTGGGATTCCTGTAGCCTGAGTGTTTCGGAAGCAGCTTATGGGACCTCTGTAACCTAAGTGTAGAGAGATGCAGTTGCCAGCATTTCTGTATGTTGACTGTAGAGGGAAGCTGCTTCCAAGTGTTGTGTAACTTGGAGTAGGCTTCCACTCCATATGGAATTCCTGTAGCCTGAGAGCAGCAGAGGCAGCTTATGGGAGTTCTGTAACCTGGGTAGAGAGAGAGAGAGAGATAGTTTCCAGTAGTTCTGTCGGATGAATGTAGAGAGAGGCTGTTTATCAGAATTCTGTAGCCTGGAATCAGGCATGCGCTCTCTGCGGGTTTTCCGTATCCTGAGCGTAGGAGGCGCAGCTTACGGGAGCTCTGTTAACTGGATTTAGGGAGACGCCGTCGACAGCAGTTCTCTATCCTTGCTGTAGACACGAGCTGTTTACTGGAGTTCTTTAGCCTGGACTTAGGCATGCGCTCGATGCGGGTTTTCTGTATCCCGCGTGTAGGCGATGCAGCTTTGGGGACCTCTGTAACCTAAGTGTAGAGAGATGCAGTTGCCAGCATTTCCATATGTTGAATGTAGAGGGAAGCTGCTTCCAAGTGTTGTGTAACTTGGAGTAGGCTTACAGGTATTCCTTGTAGCCTGAGTGTGGCAGACGCAGCTTATGGAAGGTCAGTCCCCTGGATGTACAGAGACGCAGTTTACCAGAGTTCTGTATCTGGGTGTAGGGAGAAGCAGTTTACGGGACTTCTGTATCCTGAAATTAGGCATATGCCAAATGTAGGTTTACTGTAGCCTCGGTGTAGGAGAAGCAGCTTACAGGAGCTCTGTCTCCTGGATGTAGTGAGACGAAGTTTTCCGAAGTGCTGTATCCTGGGTGTAGAGAGAAGCAGTTCAAAGAGTCCTGTAGCCTTGGAGTAGGCATGCGCTGTGTTTGGGATTCCTGTAGCCTGAGTGCAGCAGAGGCAGCTTATGGGAGTTCTGTAACCTGGGTGTAGAGAAATGCAGTTGAGCGGAGTTCGGTATCTGGGTGCAGGGAAAAGCACTTTACGGTACTTCTGTACCATGGATTTGGCATTCACAATATGCGGGTTTGCTGTATCCTATGCTGTAGGAGACGCAGCTTATGGGAGCTCTCTGTTTACCGGATGTAGAGAGACACCGTTTACAGCAGTTCTCTATCCTTGGTGTAGACACAAGCTGTTTCCTGGAATTCTGTAGCGTTTACGTAGGCATTCGCAGGATGCGGGTTTTCTGTATCCTGCGTGTAAGAGATGCAGCTTACGGGCGTCCTGTAACCGAAGTGTAGAGAGATGCAGGTTCCAGGAGTTCTGTACGTTGAATGAAGAGAGAAGCCGTTGCCATGAGTTCTGTAGGCTGGGAGTATGCATACGCTGTATTTGGGATTCCTGTAGCCTGAGTGTTTCGGAAGCAGCTTATGGGACCTCTGTAACCTAAGTGTAGAGAGATGCAGTTGCCAGCATTTCTGTATGTTGACTGTAGAGGGAAGCTGCTTCCAAGTGTTGTGTAACTTGGAGTAGGCTTCCACTCCATATGGAATTCCTGTAGCCTGAGAGCAGCAGAGGCAGCTTATGGGAGTTCTGTAACCTGGGTAGAGAGAGAGAGAGAGATAGTTTCCAGTAGTTCTGTCGGATGAATGTAGAGAGAGGCTGTTTATCAGAATTCTGTAGCCTGGAATCAGGCATGCGCTCTCTGCGGGTTTTCCGTATCCTGAGCGTAGGAGGCGCAGCTTACGGGAGCTCTGTTAACTGGATTTAGGGAGACGCCGTCGACAGCAGTTCTCTATCCTTGCTGTAGACACGAGCTGTTTACTGGAGTTCTTTAGCCTGGACTTAGGCATGCGCTCGATGCGGGTTTTCTGTATCCCGCGTGTAGGCGATGCAGCTTTGGGGACCTCTGTAACCTAAGTGTAGAGAGATGCAGTTGCCAGCATTTCCATATGTTGAATGTAGAGGGAAGCTGCTTCCAAGTGTTGTGTAACTTGGAGTAGGCTTACAGGTATTCCTTGTAGCCTGAGTGTGGCAGACGCAGCTTACGGAAGGTCAGTCCCCTGGATGTACAGAGACGCAGTTTACCAGAGTTCTGTATCTGGGTGTAGGGAGAAGCAGTTTACGGGACTTCTGTATCCTGAAATTAGGCATATGCCAAATGTAGGTTTACTGTAGCCTCGGTGTAGGAGAAGCAGCTTACAGGAGCTCTGTCTCCTGGATGTAGTGAGACGAAGTTTTCCCAAGTGCTGTATCCTGGGTGTAGAGAGAAGCAGTTCAAAGAGTCCTGTAGCCTTGGAGTAGGCATGCGCTGTGTTTGGGATTCCTGTAGCCTGAGTGCAGCAGAGGCAGCTTATGGGAGTTCTGTAACCTGGGTGTAGAGAAATGCAGTTGAGCGGAGTTCGGTATCTGGGTGCAGGGAAAAGCACTTTACGGTACTTCTGTACCATGGATTTGGCATTCACAATATGCGGGTTTGCTGTATCCTATGCTGTAGGAGACGCAGCTTATGGGAGCTCTCTGTTTACTGGATGTAGAGAGACACCGTTTACAGCAGTTCTCTATCCTTGGTGTAGACACAAGCTGTTTCCTGGAATTCTGTAGCGTTTACGTAGGCATTCGCAGGATGCGGGTTTTCTGTATCCTGCGTGTAAGAGATGCAGCTTACGGGCGTCCTGTAACCGAAGTGTAGAGAGATGCAGGTTCCAGGAGTTCTGTACGTTGAATGAAGAGAGAAGCCGTTGCCATGAGTTCTGTAGGCTGGGAGTATGCATACGCTGTATTTGGGATTCCTGTAGCCTGAGTGTTTCGGAAGCAGCTTATGGGACCTCTGTAACCTAAGTGTAGAGAGATGCAGTTGCCAGCATTTCTGTATGTTGACTGTAGAGGGAAGCTGCTTCCAAGTGTTGTGTAACTTGGAGTAGGCTTCCACTCCATATGGAATTCCTGTAGCCTGAGAGCAGCAGAGGCAGCTTATGGGAGTTCTGTAACCTGGGTAGAGAGAGAGAGAGAGATAGTTTCCAGTAGTTCTGTCGGATGAATGTAGAGAGAGGCTGTTTATCAGAATTCTGTAGCCTGGAATCAGGCATGCGCTCTCTGCGGGTTTTCCGTATCCTGAGCGTAGGAGGCGCAGCTTACGGGAGCTCTGTTAACTGGATTTAGGGAGACGCCGTCGACAGCAGTTCTCTATCCTTGCTGTAGACACGAGCTGTTTACTGGAGTTCTTTAGCCTGGACTTAGGCATGCGCTCGATGCGGGTTTTCTGTATCCCGCGTGTAGGCGATGCAGCTTTGGGGACCTCTGTAACCTAAGTGTAGAGAGATGCAGTTGCCAGCATTTCCATATGTTGAATGTAGAGGGAAGCTGCTTCCAAGTGTTGTGTAACTTGGAGTAGGCTTACAGGTATTCCTTGTAGCCTGAGTGTGGCAGACGCAGCTTACGGAAGGTCAGTCCCCTGGATGTACAGAGACGCAGTTTACCAGAGTTCTGTATCTGGGTGTAGGGAGAAGCAGTTTACGGGACTTCTGTATCCTGAAATTAGGCATATGCCAAATGTAGGTTTACTGTAGCCTCGGTGTAGGAGAAGCAGCTTACAGGAGCTCTGTCTCCTGGATGTAGTGAGACGAAGTTTTCCCAAGTGCTGTATCCTGGGTGTAGAGAGAAGCAGTTCAAAGAGTCCTGTAGCCTTGGAGTAGGCATGCGCTGTGTTTGGGATTCCTGTAGCCTGAGTGCAGCAGAGGCAGCTTATGGGAGTTCTGTAACCTGGGTGTAGAGAAATGCAGTTGAGCGGAGTTCGGTATCTGGGTGCAGGGAAAAGCACTTTACGGTACTTCTGTACCATGGATTTGGCATTCACAATATGCGGGTTTGCTGTATCCTATGCTGTAGGAGACGCAGCTTATGGGAGCTCTCTGTTTACCGGATGTAGAGAGACACCGTTTACAGCAGTTCTCTATCCTTGGTGTAGACACAAGCTATTTCCTGGAATTCTGTAGCGTTTACGTAGGCATTCGCAGGATGCGGGTTTTCTGTATCCTGCGTGTAAGAGATGCAGCTTACGGGCGTCCTGTAACCGAAGTGTAGAGAGATGCAGGTTCCAGGAGTTCTGTACGTTGAATGAAGAGAGAAGCCGTTGCCATGAGTTCTGTAGGCTGGGAGTATGCATACGCTGTATTTGGGATTCCTGTAGCCTGAGTGTTTCGGAAGCAGCTTATGGGACCTCTGTAACCTAAGTGTAGAGAGATGCAGTTGCCAGCATTTCTGTATGTTGACTGTAGAGGGAAGCTGCTTCCAAGTGTTGTGTAACTTGGAGTAGGCTTCCACTCCATATGGAATTCCTGTAGCCTGAGAGCAGCAGAGGCAGCTTATGGGAGTTCTGTAACCTGGGTAGAGAGAGAGAGAGATAGTTTCCAGTAGTTCTGTCGGATGAATGTAGAGAGAGGCTGTTTATCAGAATTCTGTAGCCTGGAATCAGGCATGCGCTCTCTGCGGGTTTTCCGTATCCTGAGCGTAGGAGGCGCAGCTTACGGGAGCTCTGTTAACTGGATTTAGGGAGACGCCGTCGACAGCAGTTCTCTATCCTTGCTGTAGACACGAGCTGTTTACTGGAGTTCTTTAGCCTGGACTTAGGCATGCGCTCGATGCGGGTTTTCTGTATCCCGCGTGTAGGCGATGCAGCTTTGGGGACCTCTGTAACCTAAGTGTAGAGAGATGCAGTTGCCAGCATTTCCATATGTTGAATGTAGAGGGAAGCTGCTTCCAAGTGTTGTGTAACTTGGAGTAGGCTTACAGGTATTCCTTGTAGCCTGAGTGTGGCAGACGCAGCTTACGGAAGGTCAGTCCCCTGGATGTACAGAGACGCAGTTTACCAGAGTTCTGTATCTGGGTGTAGGGAGAAGCAGTTTACGGGACTTCTGTATCCTGAAATTAGGCATATGCCAAATGTAGGTTTACTGTAGCCTCGGTGTAGGAGAAGCAGCTTACAGGAGCTCTGTCTCCTGGATGTAGTGAGACGAAGTTTTCCGAAGTGCTGTATCCTGGGTGTAGAGAGAAGCAGTTCAAAGAGTCCTGTAGCCTTGGAGTAGGCATGCGCTGTGTTTGGGATTCCTGTAGCCTGAGTGCAGCAGAGGCAGCTTATGGGAGTTCTGTAACCTGGGTGTAGAGAAATGCAGTTGAGCGGAGTTCGGTATCTGGGTGCAGGGAAAAGCACTTTACGGTACTTCTGTACCATGGATTTGGCATTCACAATATGCGGGTTTGCTGTATCCTATGCTGTAGGAGACGCAGCTTATGGGAGCTCTCTGTTTACCGGATGTAGAGAGACACCGTTTACAGCAGTTCTCTATCCTTGGTGTAGACACAAGCTGTTTCCTGGAATTCTGTAGCGTTTACGTAGGCATTCGCAGGATGCGGGTTTTCTGTATCCTGCGTGTAAGAGATGCAGCTTACGGGCGTCCTGTAACCGAAGTGTAGAGAGATGCAGGTTCCAGGAGTTCTGTACGTTGAATGAAGAGAGAAGCCGTTGCCATGAGTTCTGTAGGCTGGGAGTATGCATACGCTGTATTTGGGATTCCTGTAGCCTGAGTGTTTCGGAAGCAGCTTATGGGACCTCTGTAACCTAAGTGTAGAGAGATGCAGTTGCCAGCATTTCTGTATGTTGACTGTAGAGGGAAGCTGCTTCCAAGTGTTGTGTAACTTGGAGTAGGCTTCCACTCCATATGGAATTCCTGTAGCCTGAGAGCAGCAGAGGCAGCTTATGGGAGTTCTGTAACCTGGGTAGAGAGAGAGAGAGATAGTTTCCAGTAGTTCTGTCGGATGAATGTAGAGAGAGGCTGTTTATCAGAATTCTGTAGCCTGGAATCAGGCATGCGCTCTCTGCGGGTTTTCCGTATCCTGAGCGTAGGAGGCGCAGCTTACGGGAGCTCTGTTAACTGGATTTAGGGAGACGCCGTCGACAGCAGTTCTCTATCCTTGCTGTAGACACGAGCTGTTTACTGGAGTTCTTTAGCCTGGACTTAGGCATGCGCTCGATGCGGGTTTTCTGTATCCCGCGTGTAGGCGATGCAGCTTTGGGGACCTCTGTAACCTAAGTGTAGAGAGATGCAGTTGCCAGCATTTCCATATGTTGAATGTAGAGGGAAGCTGCTTCCAAGTGTTGTGTAACTTGGAGTAGGCTTACAGGTATTCCTTGTAGCCTGAGTGTGGCAGACGCAGCTTATGGAAGGTCAGTCCCCTGGATGTACAGAGACGCAGTTTACCAGAGTTCTGTATCTGGGTGTAGGGAGAAGCAGTTTACGGGACTTCTGTATCCTGAAATTAGGCATATGCCAAATGTAGGTTTACTGTAGCCTCGGTGTAGGAGAAGCAGCTTACAGGAGCTCTGTCTCCTGGATGTAGTGAGACGAAGTTTTCCGAAGTGCTGTATCCTGGGTGTAGAGAGAAGCAGTTCAAAGAGTCCTGTAGCCTTGGAGTAGGCATGCGCTGTGTTTGGGATTCCTGTAGCCTGAGTGCAGCAGAGGCAGCTTATGGGAGTTCTGTAACCTGGGTGTAGAGAAATGCAGTTGAGCGGAGTTCGGTATCTGGGTGCAGGGAAAAGCACTTTACGGTACTTCTGTACCATGGATTTGGCATTCACAATATGCGGGTTTGCTGTATCCTATGCTGTAGGAGACGCAGCTTATGGGAGCTCTCTGTTTACCGGATGTAGAGAGACACCGTTTACAGCAGTTCTCTATCCTTGGTGTAGACACAAGCTGTTTCCTGGAATTCTGTAGCGTTTACGTAGGCATTCGCAGGATGCGGGTTTTCTGTATCCTGCGTGTAAGAGATGCAGCTTACGGGCGTCCTGTAACCGAAGTGTAGAGAGATGCAGGTTCCAGGAGTTCTGTACGTTGAATGAAGAGAGAAGCCGTTGCCATGAGTTCTGTAGGCTGGGAGTATGCATACGCTGTATTTGGGATTCCTGTAGCCTGAGTGTTTCGGAAGCAGCTTATGGGACCTCTGTAACCTAAGTGTAGAGAGATGCAGTTGCCAGCATTTCTGTATGTTGACTGTAGAGGGAAGCTGCTTCCAAGTGTTGTGTAACTTGGAGTAGGCTTCCACTCCATATGGAATTCCTGTAGCCTGAGAGCAGCAGAGGCAGCTTATGGGAGTTCTGTAACCTGGGTAGAGAGAGAGAGAGATAGTTTCCAGTAGTTCTGTCGGATGAATGTAGAGAGAGGCTGTTTATCAGAATTCTGTAGCCTGGAATCAGGCATGCGCTCTCTGCGGGTTTTCCGTATCCTGAGCGTAGGAGGCGCAGCTTACGGGAGCTCTGTTAACTGGATTTAGGGAGACGCCGTCGACAGCAGTTCTCTATCCTTGCTGTAGACACGAGCTGTTTACTGGAGTTCTTTAGCCTGGACTTAGGCATGCGCTCGATGCGGGTTTTCTGTATCCCGCGTGTAGGCGATGCAGCTTTGGGGACCTCTGTAACCTAAGTGTAGAGAGATGCAGTTGCCAGCATTTCCATATGTTGAATGTAGAGGGAAGCTGCTTCCAAGTGTTGTGTAACTTGGAGTAGGCTTACAGGTATTCCTTGTAGCCTGAGTGTGGCAGACGCAGCTTATGGAAGGTCAGTCCCCTGGATGTACAGAGACGCAGTTTACCAGAGTTCTGTATCTGGGTGTAGGGAGAAGCAGTTTACGGGACTTCTGTATCCTGAAATTAGGCATATGCCAAATGTAGGTTTACTGTAGCCTCGGTGTAGGAGAAGCAGCTTACAGGAGCTCTGTCTCCTGGATGTAGTGAGACGAAGTTTTCCGAAGTGCTGTATCCTGGGTGTAGAGAGAAGCAGTTCAAAGAGTCCTGTAGCCTTGGAGTAGGCATGCGCTGTGTTTGGGATTCCTGTAGCCTGAGTGCAGCAGAGGCAGCTTATGGGAGTTCTGTAACCTGGGTGTAGAGAAATGCAGTTGAGCGGAGTTCGGTATCTGGGTGCAGGGAAAAGCACTTTACGGTACTTCTGTACCATGGATTTGGCATTCACAATATGCGGGTTTGCTGTATCCTATGCTGTAGGAGACGCAGCTTATGGGAGCTCTCTGTTTACCGGATGTAGAGAGACACCGTTTACAGCAGTTCTCTATCCTTGGTGTAGACACAAGCTGTTTCCTGGAATTCTGTAGCGTTTACGTAGGCATTCGCAGGATGCGGGTTTTCTGTATCCTGCGTGTAAGAGATGCAGCTTACGGGCGTCCTGTAACCGAAGTGTAGAGAGATGCAGGTTCCAGGAGTTCTGTACGTTGAATGAAGAGAGAAGCCGTTGCCATGAGTTCTGTAGGCTGGGAGTATGCATACGCTGTATTTGGGATTCCTGTAGCCTGAGTGTTTCGGAAGCAGCTTATGGGACCTCTGTAACCTAAGTGTAGAGAGATGCAGTTGCCAGCATTTCTGTATGTTGACTGTAGAGGGAAGCTGCTTCCAAGTGTTGTGTAACTTGGAGTAGGCTTCCACTCCATATGGAATTCCTGTAGCCTGAGAGCAGCAGAGGCAGCTTATGGGAGTTCTGTAACCTGGGTAGAGAGAGAGAGAGATAGTTTCCAGTAGTTCTGTCGGATGAATGTAGAGAGAGGCTGTTTATCAGAATTCTGTAGCCTGGAATCAGGCATGCGCTCTCTGCGGGTTTTCCGTATCCTGAGCGTAGGAGGCGCAGCTTACGGGAGCTCTGTTAACTGGATTTAGGGAGACGCCGTCGACAGCAGTTCTCTATCCTTGCTGTAGACACGAGCTGTTTACTGGAGTTCTTTAGCCTGGACTTAGGCATGCGCTCGATGCGGGTTTTCTGTATCCCGCGTGTAGGCGATGCAGCTTTGGGGACCTCTGTAACCTAAGTGTAGAGAGATGCAGTTGCCAGCATTTCCATATGTTGAATGTAGAGGGAAGCTGCTTCCAAGTGTTGTGTAACTTGGAGTAGGCTTACAGGTATTCCTTGTAGCCTGAGTGTGGCAGACGCAGCTTATGGAAGGTCAGTCCCCTGGATGTACAGAGACGCAGTTTACCAGAGTTCTGTATCTGGGTGTAGGGAGAAGCAGTTTACGGGACTTCTGTATCCTGAAATTAGGCATATGCCAAATGTAGGTTTACTGTAGCCTCGGTGTAGGAGAAGCAGCTTACAGGAGCTCTGTCTCCTGGATGTAGTGAGACGAAGTTTTCCGAAGTGCTGTATCCTGGGTGTAGAGAGAAGCAGTTCAAAGAGTCCTGTAGCCTTGGAGTAGGCATGCGCTGTGTTTGGGATTCCTGTAGCCTGAGTGCAGCAGAGGCAGCTTATGGGAGTTCTGTAACCTGGGTGTAGAGAAATGCAGTTGAGCGGAGTTCGGTATCTGGGTGCAGGGAAAAGCACTTTACGGTACTTCTGTACCATGGATTTGGCATTCACAATATGCGGGTTTGCTGTATCCTATGCTGTAGGAGACGCAGCTTATGGGAGCTCTCTGTTTACCGGATGTAGAGAGACACCGTTTACAGCAGTTCTCTATCCTTGGTGTAGACACAAGCTGTTTCCTGGAATTCTGTAGCGTTTACGTAGGCATTCGCAGGATGCGGGTTTTCTGTATCCTGCGTGTAAGAGATGCAGCTTACGGGCGTCCTGTAACCGAAGTGTAGAGAGATGCAGGTTCCAGGAGTTCTGTACGTTGAATGAAGAGAGAAGCCGTTGCCATGAGTTCTGTAGGCTGGGAGTATGCATACGCTGTATTTGGGATTCCTGTAGCCTGAGTGTTTCGGAAGCAGCTTATGGGACCTCTGTAACCTAAGTGTAGAGAGATGCAGTTGCCAGCATTTCTGTATGTTGACTGTAGAGGGAAGCTGCTTCCAAGTGTTGTGTAACTTGGAGTAGGCTTCCACTCCATATGGAATTCCTGTAGCCTGAGAGCAGCAGAGGCAGCTTATGGGAGTTCTGTAACCTGGGTAGAGAGAGAGAGAGATAGTTTCCAGTAGTTCTGTCGGATGAATGTAGAGAGAGGCTGTTTATCAGAATTCTGTAGCCTGGAATCAGGCATGCGCTCTCTGCGGGTTTTCCGTATCCTGAGCGTAGGAGGCGCAGCTTACGGGAGCTCTGTTAACTGGATTTAGGGAGACGCCGTCGACAGCAGTTCTCTATCCTTGCTGTAGACACGAGCTGTTTACTGGAGTTCTTTAGCCTGGACTTAGGCATGCGCTCGATGCGGGTTTTCTGTATCCCGCGTGTAGGCGATGCAGCTTTGGGGACCTCTGTAACCTAAGTGTAGAGAGATGCAGTTGCCAGCATTTCCATATGTTGAATGTAGAGGGAAGCTGCTTCCAAGTGTTGTGTAACTTGGAGTAGGCTTACAGGTATTCCTTGTAGCCTGAGTGTGGCAGACGCAGCTTATGGAAGGTCAGTCCCCTGGATGTACAGAGACGCAGTTTACCAGAGTTCTGTATCTGGGTGTAGGGAGAAGCAGTTTACGGGACTTCTGTATCCTGAAATTAGGCATATGCCAAATGTAGGTTTACTGTAGCCTCGGTGTAGGAGAAGCAGCTTACAGGAGCTCTGTCTCCTGGATGTAGTGAGACGAAGTTTTCCGAAGTGCTGTATCCTGGGTGTAGAGAGAAGCAGTTCAAAGAGTCCTGTAGCCTTGGAGTAGGCATGCGCTGTGTTTGGGATTCCTGTAGCCTGAGTGCAGCAGAGGCAGCTTATGGGAGTTCTGTAACCTGGGTGTAGAGAAATGCAGTTGAGCGGAGTTCGGTATCTGGGTGCAGGGAAAAGCACTTTACGGTACTTCTGTACCATGGATTTGGCATTCACAATATGCGGGTTTGCTGTATCCTATGCTGTAGGAGACGCAGCTTATGGGAGCTCTCTGTTTACCGGATGTAGAGAGACACCGTTTACAGCAGTTCTCTATCCTTGGTGTAGACACAAGCTGTTTCCTGGAATTCTGTAGCGTTTACGTAGGCATTCGCAGGATGCGGGTTTTCTGTATCCTGCGTGTAAGAGATGCAGCTTACGGGCGTCCTGTAACCGAAGTGTAGAGAGATGCAGGTTCCAGGAGTTCTGTACGTTGAATGAAGAGAGAAGCCGTTGCCATGAGTTCTGTAGGCTGGGAGTATGCATACGCTGTATTTGGGATTCCTGTAGCCTGAGTGTTTCGGAAGCAGCTTATGGGACCTCTGTAACCTAAGTGTAGAGAGATGCAGTTGCCAGCATTTCTGTATGTTGACTGTAGAGGGAAGCTGCTTCCAAGTGTTGTGTAACTTGGAGTAGGCTTCCACTCCATATGGAATTCCTGTAGCCTGAGAGCAGCAGAGGCAGCTTATGGGAGTTCTGTAACCTGGGTAGAGAGAGAGAGAGATAGTTTCCAGTAGTTCTGTCGGATGAATGTAGAGAGAGGCTGTTTATCAGAATTCTGTAGCCTGGAATCAGGCATGCGCTCTCTGCGGGTTTTCCGTATCCTGAGCGTAGGAGGCGCAGCTTACGGGAGCTCTGTTAACTGGATTTAGGGAGACGCCGTCGACAGCAGTTCTCTATCCTTGCTGTAGACACGAGCTGTTTACTGGAGTTCTTTAGCCTGGACTTAGGCATGCGCTCGATGCGGGTTTTCTGTATCCCGCGTGTAGGCGATGCAGCTTTGGGGACCTCTGTAACCTAAGTGTAGAGAGATGCAGTTGCCAGCATTTCCATATGTTGAATGTAGAGGGAAGCTGCTTCCAAGTGTTGTGTAACTTGGAGTAGGCTTACAGGTATTCCTTGTAGCCTGAGTGTGGCAGACGCAGCTTATGGAAGGTCAGTCCCCTGGATGTACAGAGACGCAGTTTACCAGAGTTCTGTATCTGGGTGTAGGGAGAAGCAGTTTACGGGACTTCTGTATCCTGAAATTAGGCATATGCCAAATGTAGGTTTACTGTAGCCTCGGTGTAGGAGAAGCAGCTTACAGGAGCTCTGTCTCCTGGATGTAGTGAGACGAAGTTTTCCGAAGTGCTGTATCCTGGGTGTAGAGAGAAGCAGTTCAAAGAGTCCTGTAGCCTTGGAGTAGGCATGCGCTGTGTTTGGGATTCCTGTAGCCTGAGTGCAGCAGAGGCAGCTTATGGGAGTTCTGTAACCTGGGTGTAGAGAAATGCAGTTGAGCGGAGTTCGGTATCTGGGTGCAGGGAAAAGCACTTTACGGTACTTCTGTACCATGGATTTGGCATTCACAATATGCGGGTTTGCTGTATCCTATGCTGTAGGAGACGCAGCTTATGGGAGCTCTCTGTTTACCGGATGTAGAGAGACACCGTTTACAGCAGTTCTCTATCCTTGGTGTAGACACAAGCTGTTTCCTGGAATTCTGTAGCGTTTACGTAGGCATTCGCAGGATGCGGGTTTTCTGTATCCTGCGTGTAAGAGATGCAGCTTACGGGCGTCCTGTAACCGAAGTGTAGAGAGATGCAGGTTCCAGGAGTTCTGTACGTTGAATGAAGAGAGAAGCCGTTGCCATGAGTTCTGTAGGCTGGGAGTATGCATACGCTGTATTTGGGATTCCTGTAGCCTGAGTGTTTCGGAAGCAGCTTATGGGACCTCTGTAACCTAAGTGTAGAGAGATGCAGTTGCCAGCATTTCTGTATGTTGACTGTAGAGGGAAGCTGCTTCCAAGTGTTGTGTAACTTGGAGTAGGCTTCCACTCCATATGGAATTCCTGTAGCCTGAGAGCAGCAGAGGCAGCTTATGGGAGTTCTGTAACCTGGGTAGAGAGAGAGAGAGATAGTTTCCAGTAGTTCTGTCGGATGAATGTAGAGAGAGGCTGTTTATCAGAATTCTGTAGCCTGGAATCAGGCATGCGCTCTCTGCGGGTTTTCCGTATCCTGAGCGTAGGAGGCGCAGCTTACGGGAGCTCTGTTAACTGGATTTAGGGAGACGCCGTCGACAGCAGTTCTCTATCCTTGCTGTAGACACGAGCTGTTTACTGGAGTTCTTTAGCCTGGACTTAGGCATGCGCTCGATGCGGGTTTTCTGTATCCCGCGTGTAGGCGATGCAGCTTTGGGGACCTCTGTAACCTAAGTGTAGAGAGATGCAGTTGCCAGCATTTCCATATGTTGAATGTAGAGGGAAGCTGCTTCCAAGTGTTGTGTAACTTGGAGTAGGCTTACAGGTATTCCTTGTAGCCTGAGTGTGGCAGACGCAGCTTATGGAAGGTCAGTCCCCTGGATGTACAGAGACGCAGTTTACCAGAGTTCTGTATCTGGGTGTAGGGAGAAGCAGTTTACGGGACTTCTGTATCCTGAAATTAGGCATATGCCAAATGTAGGTTTACTGTAGCCTCGGTGTAGGAGAAGCAGCTTACAGGAGCTCTGTCTCCTGGATGTAGTGAGACGAAGTTTTCCGAAGTGCTGTATCCTGGGTGTAGAGAGAAGCAGTTCAAAGAGTCCTGTAGCCTTGGAGTAGGCATGCGCTGTGTTTGGGATTCCTGTAGCCTGAGTGCAGCAGAGGCAGCTTATGGGAGTTCTGTAACCTGGGTGTAGAGAAATGCAGTTGAGCGGAGTTCGGTATCTGGGTGCAGGGAAAAGCACTTTACGGTACTTCTGTACCATGGATTTGGCATTCACAATATGCGGGTTTGCTGTATCCTATGCTGTAGGAGACGCAGCTTATGGGAGCTCTCTGTTTACCGGATGTAGAGAGACACCGTTTACAGCAGTTCTCTATCCTTGGTGTAGACACAAGCTGTTTCCTGGAATTCTGTAGCGTTTACGTAGGCATTCGCAGGATGCGGGTTTTCTGTATCCTGCGTGTAAGAGATGCAGCTTACGGGCGTCCTGTAACCGAAGTGTAGAGAGATGCAGGTTCCAGGAGTTCTGTACGTTGAATGAAGAGAGAAGCCGTTGCCATGAGTTCTGTAGGCTGGGAGTATGCATACGCTGTATTTGGGATTCCTGTAGCCTGAGTGTTTCGGAAGCAGCTTATGGGACCTCTGTAACCTAAGTGTAGAGAGATGCAGTTGCCAGCATTTCTGTATGTTGACTGTAGAGGGAAGCTGCTTCCAAGTGTTGTGTAACTTGGAGTAGGCTTCCACTCCATATGGAATTCCTGTAGCCTGAGAGCAGCAGAGGCAGCTTATGGGAGTTCTGTAACCTGGGTAGAGAGAGAGAGAGATAGTTTCCAGTAGTTCTGTCGGATGAATGTAGAGAGAGGCTGTTTATCAGAATTCTGTAGCCTGGAATCAGGCATGCGCTCTCTGCGGGTTTTCCGTATCCTGAGCGTAGGAGGCGCAGCTTACGGGAGCTCTGTTAACTGGATTTAGGGAGACGCCGTCGACAGCAGTTCTCTATCCTTGCTGTAGACACGAGCTGTTTACTGGAGTTCTTTAGCCTGGACTTAGGCATGCGCTCGATGCGGGTTTTCTGTATCCCGCGTGTAGGCGATGCAGCTTTGGGGACCTCTGTAACCTAAGTGTAGAGAGATGCAGTTGCCAGCATTTCCATATGTTGAATGTAGAGGGAAGCTGCTTCCAAGTGTTGTGTAACTTGGAGTAGGCTTACAGGTATTCCTTGTAGCCTGAGTGTGGCAGACGCAGCTTATGGAAGGTCAGTCCCCTGGATGTACAGAGACGCAGTTTACCAGAGTTCTGTATCTGGGTGTAGGGAGAAGCAGTTTACGGGACTTCTGTATCCTGAAATTAGGCATATGCCAAATGTAGGTTTACTGTAGCCTCGGTGTAGGAGAAGCAGCTTACAGGAGCTCTGTCTCCTGGATGTAGTGAGACGAAGTTTTCCGAAGTG
The DNA here is from genome assembly GCF_033115175.1 of Lepus europaeus. Lineage (NCBI taxonomy): Eukaryota > Metazoa > Chordata > Mammalia > Lagomorpha > Leporidae > Lepus > Lepus europaeus. The sequence goes on from NW_026909125.1 coordinate 45,043, forward strand.
CTGTATCCTGGGTGTAGAGAGAAGCAGTTCAAAGAGTCCTGTAGCCTTGGAGTAGGCATGCGCTGTGTTTGGGATTCCTGTAGCCTGAGTGCAGCCGAGGCAGCTTATGGGAGTTCTGTAACCTGGGTGTAGAGAAATGCAGTTGAGCGGAGTTCGGTATCTGGGTGCAGGGAAAAGCACTTTACGGTACTTCTGTACCATGGATTTGGCATTCACAATATGTGGGTTTGCTGTATCCTATGCTGTAGGAGACGCAGCTTATGGGAGCTCTCTGTTTACCGGATGTAGAGAGACACCGTTTACAGCAGTTCTCTATCCTTGGTGTAGACACAAGCTGTTTCCTGGAATTCTGTAGCGTTTACGTAGGCATTCGCAGGATGCGGGTTTTCTGTATCCTGCGTGTAAGAGATGCAGCTTACGGGCGTCCTGTAACCGAAGTGTAGAGAGATGCAGGTTCCAGGAGTTCTGTACGTTGAATGAAGAGAGAAGCCGTTGCCATGAGTTCTGTAGGCTGGGAGTATGCATACGCTGTATTTGGGATTCCTGTAGCCTGAGTGTTTCGGAAGCAGCTTATGGGACCTCTGTAACCTAAGTGTAGAGAGATGCAGTTGCCAGCATTTCTGTATGTTGACTGTAGAGGGAAGCTGCTTCCAAGTGTTGTGTAACTTGGAGTAGGCTTCCACTCCATATGGAATTCCTGTAGCCTGAGAGCAGCAGAGGCAGCTTATGGGAGTTCTGTAACCTGGGTAGAGAGAGAGAGAGAGATAGTTTCCAGTAGTTCTGTAGGATGAATGTAGAGAGAGGCTGTTTATCAGAATTCTGTAGCCTGGAATCAGGCATGCGCTCTCTGCGGGTTTTCCGTATCCTGAGCGTAGGAGGCGCAGCTTACGGGAGCTCTGTTAACTGGATTTAGGGAGACGCCGTCGACAGCAGTTCTCTATCCTTGCTGTAGACACGAGCTGTTTACTGGAGTTCTTTAGCCTGGACTTAGGCATGCGCTCGATGCGGGTTTTCTGTATCCCGCGTGTAGGCGATGCAGCTTTGGGGACCTCTGTAACCTAAGTGTAGAGAGATGCAGTTGCCAGCATTTCCATATGTTGAATGTAGAGGGAAGCTGCTTCCAAGTGTTGTGTAACTTGGAGTAGGCTTACAGGTATTCCTTGTAGCCTGAGTGTGGCAGACGCAGCTTATGGAAGGTCAGTCCCCTGGATGTACAGAGACGCAGTTTACCAGAGTTCTGTATCTGGGTGTAGGGAGAAGCAGTTTACGGGACTTCTGTATCCTGAAATTAGGCATATGCCAAATGTAGGTTTACTGTAGCCTCGGTGTAGGAGAAGCAGCTTACAGGAGCTCTGTCTCCTGGATGTAGTGAGACGAAGTTTTCCGAAGTGCTGTATCCTGGGTGTAGAGAGAAGCAGTTCAAAGAGTCCTGTAGCCTTGGAGTAGGCATACGCTGTGTTTGGGATTCCTGTAGCCTGAGTGCAGCCGAGGCAGCTTATGGGAGTTCTGTAACCTGGGTGTAGAGAAATGCAGTTGAGCGGAGTTCGGTATCTGGGTGCAGGGAAAAGCACTTTACGGTACTTCTGTACCATGGATTTGGCATTCACAATATGTGGGTTTGCTGTATCCTATGCTGTAGGAGACGCAGCTTATGGGAGCTCTCTGTTTACCGGATGTAGAGAGACACCGTTTACAGCAGTTCTCTATCCTTGGTGTAGACACAAGCTGTTTCCTGGAATTCTGTAGCGTTTACGTAGGCATTCGCAGGATGCGGGTTTTCTGTATCCTGCGTGTAAGAGATGCAGCTTACGGGCGTCCTGTAACCGAAGTGTAGAGAGATGCAGGTTCCAGGAGTTCTGTACGTTGAATGAAGAGAGAAGCCGTTGCCATGAGTTCTGTAGGCTGGGAGTATGCATACGCTGTATTTGGGATTCCTGTAGCCTGAGTGTTTCGGAAGCAGCTTATGGGACCTCTGTAACCTAAGTGTAGAGAGATGCAGTTGCCAGCATTTCTGTATGTTGACTGTAGAGGGAAGCTGCTTCCAAGTGTTGTGTAACTTGGAGTAGGCTTCCACTCCATATGGAATTCCTGTAGCCTGAGAGCAGCAGAGGCAGCTTATGGGAGTTCTGTAACCTGGGTAGAGAGAGAGAGAGAGATAGTTTCCAGTAGTTCTGTCGGATGAATGTAGAGAGAGGCTGTTTATCAGAATTCTGTAGCCTGGAATCAGGCATGCGCTCTCTGCGGGTTTTCCGTATCCTGAGCGTAGGAGGCGCAGCTTACGGGAGCTCTGTTAACTGGATTTAGGGAGACGCCGTCGACAGCAGTTCTCTATCCTTGCTGTAGACACGAGCTGTTTACTGGAGTTCTTTAGCCTGGACTTAGGCATGCGCTCGATGCGGGTTTTCTGTATCCCGCGTGTAGGCGATGCAGCTTTGGGGACCTCTGTAACCTAAGTGTAGAGAGATGCAGTTGCCAGCATTTCCATATGTTGAATGTAGAGGGAAGCTGCTTCCAAGTGTTGTGTAACTTGGAGTAGGCTTACAGGTATTCCTTGTAGCCTGAGTGTGGCAGACGCAGCTTATGGAAGGTCAGTCCCCTGGATGTACAGAGACGCAGTTTACCAGAGTTCTGTATCTGGGTGTAGGGAGAAGCAGTTTACGGGACTTCTGTATCCTGAAATTAGGCATATGCCAAATGTAGGTTTACTGTAGCCTCGGTGTAGGAGAAGCAGCTTACAGGAGCTCTGTCTCCTGGATGTAGTGAGACGAAGTTTTCCGAAGTGCTGTATCCTGGGTGTAGAGAGAAGCAGTTCAAAGAGTCCTGTAGCCTTGGAGTAGGCATGCGCTGTGTTTGGGATTCCTGTAGCCTGAGTGCAGCAGAGGCAGCTTATGGGAGTTCTGTAACCTGGGTGTAGAGAAATGCAGTTGAGCGGAGTTCGGTATCTGGGTGCAGGGAAAAGCACTTTACGGTACTTCTGTACCATGGATTTGGCATTCACAATATGCGGGTTTGCTGTATCCTATGCTGTAGGAGACGCAGCTTATGGGAGCTCTCTGTTTACCGGATGTAGAGAGACACCGTTTACAGCAGTTCTCTATCCTTGGTGTAGACACAAGCTGTTTCCTGGAATTCTGTAGCGTTTACGTAGGCATTCGCAGGATGCGGGTTTTCTGTATCCTGCGTGTAAGAGATGCAGCTTACGGGCGTCCTGTAACCGAAGTGTAGAGAGATGCAGGTTCCAGGAGTTCTGTACGTTGAATGAAGAGAGAAGCCGTTGCCATGAGTTCTGTAGGCTGGGAGTATGCATACGCTGTATTTGGGATTCCTGTAGCCTGAGTGTTTCGGAAGCAGCTTATGGGACCTCTGTAACCTAAGTGTAGAGAGATGCAGTTGCCAGCATTTCTGTATGTTGACTGTAGAGGGAAGCTGCTTCCAAGTGTTGTGTAACTTGGAGTAGGCTTCCACTCCATATGGAATTCCTGTAGCCTGAGAGCAGCAGAGGCAGCTTATGGGAGTTCTGTAACCTGGGTAGAGAGAGAGAGAGATAGTTTCCAGTAGTTCTGTCGGATGAATGTAGAGAGAGGCTGTTTATCAGAATTCTGTAGCCTGGAATCAGGCATGCGCTCTCTGCGGGTTTTCCGTATCCTGAGCGTAGGAGGCGCAGCTTACGGGAGCTCTGTTAACTGGATTTAGGGAGACGCCGTCGACAGCAGTTCTCTATCCTTGCTGTAGACACGAGCTGTTTACTGGAGTTCTTTAGCCTGGACTTAGGCATGCGCTCGATGCGGGTTTTCTGTATCCCGCGTGTAGGCGATGCAGCTTTGGGGACCTCTGTAACCTAAGTGTAGAGAGATGCAGTTGCCAGCATTTCCATATGTTGAATGTAGAGGGAAGCTGCTTCCAAGTGTTGTGTAACTTGGAGTAGGCTTACAGGTATTCCTTGTAGCCTGAGTGTGGCAGACGCAGCTTATGGAAGGTCAGTCCCCTGGATGTACAGAGACGCAGTTTACCAGAGTTCTGTATCTGGGTGTAGGGAGAAGCAGTTTACGGGACTTCTGTATCCTGAAATTAGGCATATGCCAAATGTAGGTTTACTGTAGCCTCGGTGTAGGAGAAGCAGCTTACAGGAGCTCTGTCTCCTGGATGTAGTGAGACGAAGTTTTCCGAAGTGCTGTATCCTCGGTGTAGAGAGAAGCAGTTCAAAGAGTCCTGTAGCCTTGGAGTAGGCATACACTGTGTTTGGGATTCCTGTAGCCTGAGTGCAGCAGAGGCAGCTTATGGGAGTTCTGTAACCTGGGTGTAGAGAAATGCAGTTGAGCGGAGTTCGGTATCTGGGTGCAGGGAAAAGCACTTTACGGTACTTCTGTACCATGGATTTGGCATTCACAATATGCGGGTTTGCTGTATCCTATGCTGTAGGAGACGCAGCTTATGGGAGCTCTCTGTTTACCGGATGTAGAGAGACACCGTTTACAGCAGTTCTCTATCCTTGGTGTAGACACAAGCTGTTTCCTGGAATTCTGTAGCGTTTACGTAGGCATTCGCAGGATGCGGGTTTTCTGTATCCTGCGTGTAAGAGATGCAGCTTACGGGCGTCCTGTAACCGAAGTGTAGAGAGATGCAGGTTCCAGGAGTTCTGTACGTTGAATGAAGAGAGAAGCCGTTGCCATGAGTTCTGTAGGCTGGGAGTATGCATACGCTGTATTTGGGATTCCTGTAGCCTGAGTGTTTCGGAAGCAGCTTATGGGACCTCTGTAACCTAAGTGTAGAGAGATGCAGTTGCCAGCATTTCTGTATGTTGACTGTAGAGGGAAGCTGCTTCCAAGTGTTGTGTAACTTGGAGTAGGCTTCCACTCCATATGGAATTCCTGTAGCCTGAGAGCAGCAGAGGCAGCTTATGGGAGTTCTGTAACCTGGGTAGAGAGAGAGAGAGAGATAGTTTCCAGTAGTTCTGTCGGATGAATGTAGAGAGAGGCTGTTTATCAGAATTCTGTAGCCTGGAATCAGGCATGCGCTCTCTGCGGGTTTTCCGTATCCTGAGCGTAGGAGGCGCAGCTTACGGGAGCTCTGTTAACTGGATTTAGGGAGACGCCGTCGACAGCAGTTCTCTATCCTTGCTGTAGACACGAGCTGTTTACTGGAGTTCTTTAGCCTGGACTTAGGCATGCGCTCGATGCGGGTTTTCTGTATCCCGCGTGTAGGCGATGCAGCTTTGGGGACCTCTGTAACCTAAGTGTAGAGAGATGCAGTTGCCAGCATTTCCATATGTTGAATGTAGAGGGAAGCTGCTTCCAAGTGTTGTGTAACTTGGAGTAGGCTTACAGGTATTCCTTGTAGCCTGAGTGTGGCAGACGCAGCTTATGGAAGGTCAGTCCCCTGGATGTACAGAGACGCAGTTTACCAGAGTTCTGTATCTGGGTGTAGGGAGAAGCAGTTTACGGGACTTCTGTATCCTGAAATTAGGCATATGCCAAATGTAGGTTTACTGTAGCCTCGGTGTAGGAGAAGCAGCTTACAGGAGCTCTGTCTCCTGGATGTAGTGAGACGAAGTTTTCCGAAGTGCTGTATCCTGGGTGTAGAGAGAAGCAGTTCAAAGAGTCCTGTAGCCTTGGAGTAGGCATGCGCTGTGTTTGGGATTCCTGTAGCCTGAGTGCAGCAGAGGCAGCTTATGGGAGTTCTGTAACCTGGGTGTAGAGAAATGCAGTTGAGCGGAGTTCGGTATCTGGGTGCAGGGAAAAGCACTTTACGGTACTTCTGTACCATGGATTTGGCATTCACAATATGCGGGTTTGCTGTATCCTATGCTGTAGGAGACGCAGCTTATGGGAGCTCTCTGTTTACCGGATGTAGAGAGACACCGTTTACAGCAGTTCTCTATCCTTGGTGTAGACACAAGCTGTTTCCTGGAATTCTGTAGCGTTTACGTAGGCATTCGCAGGATGCGGGTTTTCTGTATCCTGCGTGTAAGAGATGCAGCTTACGGGCGTCCTGTAACCGAAGTGTAGAGAGATGCAGGTTCCAGGAGTTCTGTACGTTGAATGAAGAGAGAAGCCGTTGCCATGAGTTCTGTAGGCTGGGAGTATGCATACGCTGTATTTGGGATTCCTGTAGCCTGAGTGTTTCGGAAGCAGCTTATGGGACCTCTGTAACCTAAGTGTAGAGAGATGCAGTTGCCAGCATTTCTGTATGTTGACGGTAGAGGGAAGCTGCTTCCAAGTGTTGTGTAACTTGGAGTAGGCTTCCACTCCATATGGAATTCCTGTAGCCTGAGAGCAGCAGAGGCAGCTTATGGGAGTTCTGTAACCTGGGTAGAGAGAGAGAGAGATAGTTTCCAGTAGTTCTGTCGGATGAATGTAGAGAGAGGCTGTTTATCAGAATTCTGTAGCCTGGAATCAGGCATGCGCTCTCTGCGGGTTTTCCGTATCCTGAGCGTAGGAGGCGCAGCTTACGGGAGCTCTGTTAACTGGATTTAGGGAGACGCCGTCGACAGCAGTTCTCTATCCTTGCTGTAGACACGAGCTGTTTACTGGAGTTCTTTAGCCTGGACTTAGGCATGCGCTCGATGCGGGTTTTCTGTATCCCGCGTGTAGGCGATGCAGCTTTGGGGACCTCTGTAACCTAAGTGTAGAGAGATGCAGTTGCCAGCATTTCCATATGTTGAATGTAGAGGGAAGCTGCTTCCAAGTGTTGTGTAACTTGGAGTAGGCTTACAGGTATTCCTTGTAGCCTGAGTGTGGCAGACGCAGCTTATGGAAGGTCAGTCCCCTGGATGTACAGAGACGCAGTTTACCAGAGTTCTGTATCTGGGTGTAGGGAGAAGCAGTTTACGGGACTTCTGTATCCTGAAATTAGGCATATGCCAAATGTAGGTTTACTGTAGCCTCGGTGTAGGAGAAGCAGCTTACAGGAGCTCTGTCTCCTGGATGTAGTGAGACGAAGTTTTCCGAAGTGCTGTATCCTGGGTGTAGAGAGAAGCAGTTCAAAGAGTCCTGTAGCCTTGGAGTAGGCATACGCTGTGTTTGGGATTCCTGTAGCCTGAGTGCAGCAGAGGCAGCTTATGGGAGTTCTGTAACCTGGGTATAGAGAAATGCAGTTGAGCGGAGTTCGGTATCTGGGTGCAGGGAAAAGCACTTTACGGTACTTCTGTACCATGGATTTGGCATTCACAATATGCGGGTTTGCTGTATCCTATGCTGTAGGAGACGCAGCTTATGGGAGCTCTCTGTTTACCGGATGTAGAGAGACACCGTTTACAGCAGTTCTCTATCCTTGGTGTAGACACAAGCTGTTTCCTGGAATTCTGTAGCGTTTACGTAGGCATTCGCAGGATGCGGGTTTTCTGTATCCTGCGTGTAAGAGATGCAGCTTACGGGCGTCCTGTAACCGAAGTGTAGAGAGATGCAGGTTCCAGGAGTTCTGTACGTTGAATGAAGAGAGAAGCCGTTGCCATGAGTTCTGTAGGCTGGGAGTATGCATACGCTGTATTTGGGATTCCTGTAGCCTGAGTGTTTCGGAAGCAGCTTATGGGACCTTTGTAACCTAAGTGTAGAGAGATGCAGTTGCCAGCATTTCTGTATGTTGACTGTAGAGGGAAGCTGCTTCCAAGTGTTGTGTAACTTGGAGTAGGCTTCCACTCCATATGGAATTCCTGTAGCCTGAGAGCAGCAGAGGCAGCTTATGGGAGTTCTGTAACCTGGGTAGAGAGAGAGAGAGAGATAGTTTCCAGTAGTTCTGTCGGATGAATGTAGAGAGAGGCTGTTTATCAGAATTCTGTAGCCTGGAATCAGGCATGCGCTCTCTGCGGGTTTTCCGTATCCTGAGCGTAGGAGGCGCAGCTTACGGGAGCTCTGTTAACTGGATTTAGGGAGACGCTGTCGACAGCAGTTCTCTATCCTTGCTGTAGACACGAGCTGTTTACTGGAGTTCTTTAGCCTGGACTTAGGCATGCGCTCGATGCGGGTTTTCTGTATCCCGCGTGTAGGCGATGCAGCTTTGGGGACCTCTGTAACCTAAGTGTAGAGAGATGCAGTTGCCAGCATTTCCATATGTTGAATGTAGAGGGAAGCTGCTTCCAAGTGTTGTGTAACTTGGAGTAGGCTTACAGGTATTCCTTGTAGCCTGAGTGTGGCAGACGCAGCTTATGGAAGGTCAGTCCCCTGGATGTACAGAGACGCAGTTTACCAGAGTTCTGTATCTGGGTGTAGGGAGAAGCAGTTTACGGGACTTCTGTATCCTGAAATTAGGCATATGCCAAATGTAGGTTTACTGTAGCCTCGGTGTAGGAGAAGCAGCTTACAGGAGCTCTGTCTCCTGGATGTAGTGAGACGAAGTTTTCCGAAGTGCTGTATCCTGGGTGTAGAGAGAAGCAGTTCAAAGAGTCCTGTAGCCTTGGAGTAGGCATACGCTGTGTTTGGGATTCCTGTAGCCTGAGTGCAGCAGAGGCAGCTTATGGGAGTTCTGTAACCTGGGTGTAGAGAAATGCAGTTGAGCGGAGTTCGGTATCTGGGTGCAGGGAAAAGCACTTTACGGTACTTCTGTACCATGGATTTGGCATTCACAATATGCGGGTTTGCTGTATCCTATGCTGTAGGAGACGCAGCTTATGGGAGCTCTCTGTTTACCGGATGTAGAGAGACACCGTTTACAGCAGTTCTCTATCCTTGGTGTAGACACAAGCTGTTTCCTGGAATTCTGTAGCGTTTACGTAGGCATTCGCAGGATGCGGGTTTTCTGTATCCTGCGTGTAAGAGATGCAGCTTACGGGCGTCCTGTAACCGAAGTGTAGAGAGATGCAGGTTCCAGGAGTTCTGTACGTTGAATGAAGAGAGAAGCCGTTGCCATGAGTTCTGTAGGCTGGGAGTATGCATACGCTGTATTTGGGATTCCTGTAGCCTGAGTGTTTCGGAAGCAGCTTATGGGACCTCTGTAACCTAAGTGTAGAGAGATGCAGTTGCCAGCATTTCTGTATGTTGACTGTAGAGGGAAGCTGCTTCCAAGTGTTGTGTAACTTGGAGTAGGCTTCCACTCCATATGGAATTCCTGTAGCCTGAGAGCAGCAGAGGCAGCTTATGGGAGTTCTGTAACCTGGGTAGAGAGAGAGAGAGATAGTTTCCAGTAGTTCTGTCGGATGAATGTAGAGAGAGGCTGTTTATCAGAATTCTGTAGCCTGGAATCAGGCATGCGCTCTCTGCGGGTTTTCCGTATCCTGAGCGTAGGAGGCGCAGCTTACGGGAGCTCTGTTAACTGGATTTAGGGAGACGCCGTCGACAGCAGTTCTCTATCCTTGCTGTAGACACGAGCTGTTTACTGGAGTTCTTTAGCCTGGACTTAGGCATGCGCTCGATGCGGGTTTTCTGTATCCCGCGTGTAGGCGATGCAGCTTTGGGGACCTCTGTAACCTAAGTGTAGAGAGATGCAGTTGCCAGCATTTCCATATGTTGAATGTAGAGGGAAGCTGCTTCCAAGTGTTGTGTAACTTGGAGTAGGCTTACAGGTATTCCTTGTAGCCTGAGTGTGGCAGACGCAGCTTATGGAAGGTCAGTCCCCTGGATGTACAGAGACGCAGTTTACCAGAGTTCTGTATCTGGGTGTAGGGAGAAGCAGTTTACGGGACTTCTGTATCCTGAAATTAGGCATATGCCAAATGTAGGTTTACTGTAGCCTCGGTGTAGGAGAAGCAGCTTACAGGAGCTCTGTCTCCTGGATGTAGTGAGACGAAGTTTTCCGAAGTGCTGTATCCTGGGTGTAGAGAGAAGCAGTTCAAAGAGTCCTGTAGCCTTGGAGTAGGCATACGCTGTGTTTGGGATTCCTGTAGCCTGAGTGCAGCAGAGGCAGCTTATGGGAGTTCTGTAACCTGGGTGTAGAGAAATGCAGTTGAGCGGAGTTCGGTATCTGGGTGCAGGGAAAAGCACTTTACGGTACTTCTGTACCATGGATTTGGCATTCACAATATGCGGGTTTGCTGTATCCTATGCTGTAGGAGACGCAGCTTATGGGAGCTCTCTGTTTACCGGATGTAGAGAGACACCGTTTACAGCAGTTCTCTATCCTTGGTGTAGACACAAGCTGTTTCCTGGAATTCTGTAGCGTTTACGTAGGCATTCGCAGGATGCGGGTTTTCTGTATCCTGCGTGTAAGAGATGCAGCTTACGGGCGTCCTGTAACCGAAGTGTAGAGAGATGCAGGTTCCAGGAGTTCTGTACGTTGAATGAAGAGAGAAGCCGTTGCCATGAGTTCTGTAGGCTGGGAGTATGCATACGCTGTATTTGGGATTCCTGTAGCCTGAGTGTTTCGGAAGCAGCTTATGGGACCTCTGTAACCTAAGTGTAGAGAGATGCAGTTGCCAGCATTTCTGTATGTTGACTGTAGAGGGAAGCTGCTTCCAAGTGTTGTGTAACTTGGAGTAGGCTTCCACTCCATATGGAATTCCTGTAGCCTGAGAGCAGCAGAGGCAGCTTATGGGAGTTCTGTAACCTGGGTAGAGAGAGAGAGAGAGATAGTTTCCAGTAGTTCTGTCGGATGAATGTAGAGAGAGGCTGTTTATCAGAATTCTGTAGCCTGGAATCAGGCATGCGCTCTCTGCGGGTTTTCCGTATCCTGAGCGTAGGAGGCGCAGCTTACGGGAGCTCTGTTAACTGGATTTAGGGAGACGCCGTCGACAGCAGTTCTCTATCCTTGCTGTAGACACGAGCTGTTTACTGGAGTTCTTTAGCCTGGACTTAGGCATGCGCTCGATGCGGGTTTTCTGTATCCCGCGTGTAGGCGATGCAGCTTTGGGGACCTCTGTAACCTAAGTGTAGAGAGATGCAGTTGCCAGCATTTCCATATGTTGAATGTAGAGGGAAGCTGCTTCCAAGTGTTGTGTAACTTGGAGTAGGCTTACAGGTATTCCTTGTAGCCTGAGTGTGGCAGACGCAGCTTATGGAAGGTCAGTCCCCTGGATGTACAGAGACGCAGTTTACCAGAGTTCTGTATCTGGGTGTAGGGAGAAGCAGTTTACGGGACTTCTGTATCCTGAAATTAGGCATATGCCAAATGTAGGTTTACTGTAGCCTCGGTGTAGGAGAAGCAGCTTACAGGAGCTCTGTCTCCTGGATGTAGTGAGACGAAGTTTTCCGAAGTGCTGTATCCTCGGTGTAGAGAGAAGCAGTTCAAAGAGTCCTGTAGCCTTGGAGTAGGCATACGCTGTGTTTGGGATTCCTGTAGCCTGAGTGCAGCAGAGGCAGCTTATGGGAGTTCTGTAACCTGGGTGTAGAGAAATGCAGTTGAGCGGAGTTCGGTATCTGGGTGCAGGGAAAAGCACTTTACGGTACTTCTGTACCATGGATTTGGCATTCACAATATGCGGGTTTGCTGTATCCTATGCTGTAGGAGACGCAGCTTATGGGAGCTCTCTGTTTACCGGATGTAGAGAGACACCGTTTACAGCAGTTCTCTATCCTTGGTGTAGACACAAGCTGTTTCCTGGAATTCTGTAGCGTTTACGTAGGCATTCGCAGGATGCGGGTTTTCTGTATCCTGCGTGTAAGAGATGCAGCTTACGGGCGTCCTGTAACCGAAGTGTAGAGAGATGCAGGTTCCAGGAGTTCTGTACGTTGAATGAAGAGAGAAGCCGTTGCCATGAGTTCTGTAGGCTGGGAGTATGCATACGCTGTATTTGGGATTCCTGTAGCCTGAGTGTTTCGGAAGCAGCTTATGGGACCTCTGTAACCTAAGTGTAGAGAGATGCAGTTGCCAGCATTTCTGTATGTTGACTGTAGAGGGAAGCTGCTTCCAAGTGTTGTGTAACTTGGAGTAGGCTTCCACTCCATATGGAATTCCTGTAGCCTGAGAGCAGCAGAGGCAGCTTATGGGAGTTCTGTAACCTGGGTAGAGAGAGAGAGAGATAGTTTCCAGTAGTTCTGTCGGATGAATGTAGAGAGAGGCTGTTTATCAGAATTCTGTAGCCTGGAATCAGGCATGCGCTCTCTGCGGGTTTTCCGTATCCTGAGCGTAGGAGGCGCAGCTTATGGGAGCTCTGTTAACTGGATTTAGGGAGACGCCGTCGACAGCAGTTCTCTATCCTTGCTGTAGACACGAGCTGTTTACTGGAGTTCTTTAGCCTGGACTTAGGCATGCGCTCGATGCGGGTTTTCTGTATCCCGCGTGTAGGCGATGCAGCTTTGGGGACCTCTGTAACCTAAGTGTAGAGAGATGCAGTTGCCAGCATTTCCATATGTTGAATGTAGAGGGAAGCTGCTTCCAAGTGTTGTGTAACTTGGAGTAGGCTTACAGGTATTCCTTGTAGCCTGAGTGTGGCAGACGCAGCTTATGGAAGGTCAGTCCCCTGGATGTACAGAGACGCAGTTTACCAGAGTTCTGTATCTGGGTGTAGGGAGAAGCAGTTTACGGGACTTCTGTATCCTGAAATTAGGCATATGCCAAATGTAGGTTTACTGTAGCCTCGGTGTAGGAGAAGCAGCTTACAGGAGCTCTGTCTCCTGGATGTAGTGAGACGAAGTTTTCCGAAGTGCTGTATCCTGGGTGTAGAGAGAAGCAGTTCAAAGAGTCCTGTAGCCTTGGAGTAGGCATACGCTGTGTTTGGGATTCCTGTAGCCTGAGTGCAGCAGAGGCAGCTTATGGGAGTTCTGTAACCTGGGTGTAGAGAAATGCAGTTGAGCGGAGTTCGGTATCTGGGTGCAGGGAAAAGCACTTTACGGTACTTCTGTACCATGGATTTGGCATTCACAATATGCGGGTTTGCTGTATCCTATGCTGTAGGAGACGCAGCTTATGGGAGCTCTCTGTTTACCGGATGTAGAGAGACACCGTTTACAGCAGTTCTCTATCCTTGGTGTAGACACAAGCTGTTTCCTGGAATTCTGTAGCGTTTACGTAGGCATTCGCAGGATGCGGGTTTTCTGTATCCTGCGTGTAAGAGATGCAGCTTACGGGCGTCCTGTAACCGAAGTGTAGAGAGATGCAGGTTCCAGGAGTTCTGTACGTTGAATGAAGAGAGAAGCCGTTGCCATGAGTTCTGTAGGCTGGGAGTATGCATACGCTGTATTTGGGATTCCTGTAGCCTGAGTGTTTCGGAAGCAGCTTATGGGACCTCTGTAACCTAAGTGTAGAGAGATGCAGTTGCCAGCATTTCTGTATGTTGACTGTAGAGGGAAGCTGCTTCCAAGTGTTGTGTAACTTGGAGTAGGCTTCCACTCCATATGGAATTCCTGTAGCCTGAGAGCAGCAGAGGCAGCTTATGGGAGTTCTGTAACCTGGGTAGAGAGAGAGAGAGATAGTTTCCAGTAGTTCTGTCGGATGAATGTAGAGAGAGGCTGTTTATCAGAATTCTGTAGCCTGGAATCAGGCATGCGCTCTCTGCGGGTTTTCCGTATCCTGAGCGTAGGAGGCGCAGCTTACGGGAGCTCTGTTAACTGGATTTAGGGAGACGCTGTCGACAGCAGTTCTCTATCCTTGCTGTAGACACGAGCTGTTTACTGGAGTTCTTTAGCCTGGACTTAGGCATGCGCTCGATGCGGGTTTTCTGTATCCCGCGTGTAGGCGATGCAGCTTTGGGGACCTCTGTAACCTAAGTGTAGAGAGATGCAGTTGCCAGCATTTCCATATGTTGAATGTAGAGGGAAGCTGCTTCCAAGTGTTGTGTAACTTGGAGTAGGCTTACAGGTATTCCTTGTAGCCTGAGTGTGGCAGACGCAGCTTATGGAAGGTCAGTCCCCTGGATGTACAGAGACGCAGTTTACCAGAGTTCTGTATCTGGGTGTAGGGAGAAGCAGTTTACGGGACTTCTGTATCCTGAAATTAGGCATATGCCAAATGTAGGTTTACTGTAGCCTCGGTGTAGGAGAAGCAGCTTACAGGAGCTCTGTCTCCTGGATGTAGTGAGACGAAGTTTTCCGAAGTGCTGTATCCTGGGTGTAGAGAGAAGCAGTTCAAAGAGTCCTGTAGCCTTGGAGTAGGCATACGCTGTGTTTGGGATTCCTGTAGCCTGAGTGCAGCAGAGGCAGCTTATGGGAGTTCTGTAACCTGGGTGTAGAGAAATGCAGTTGAGCGGAGTTCGGTATCTGGGTGCAGGGAAAAGCACTTTACGGTACTTCTGTACCATGGATTTGGCATTCACAATATGCGGGTTTGCTGTATCCTATGCTGTAGGAGACGCAGCTTATGGGAGCTCTCTGTTTACCGGATGTAGAGAGACACCGTTTACAGCAGTTCTCTATCCTTGGTGTAGACACAAGCTGTTTCCTGGAATTCTGTAGCGTTTACGTAGGCATTCGCAGGATGCGGGTTTTCTGTATCCTGCGTGTAAGAGATGCAGCTTACGGGCGTCCTGTAACCGAAGTGTAGAGAGATGCAGGTTCCAGGAGTTCTGTACGTTGAATGAAGAGAGAAGCCGTTGCCATGAGTTCTGTAGGCTGGGAGTATGCATACGCTGTATTTGGGATTCCTGTAGCCTGAGTGTTTCGGAAGCAGCTTATGGGACCTCTGTAACCTAAGTGTAGAGAGATGCAGTTGCCAGCATTTCTGTATGTTGACTGTAGAGGGAAGCTGCTTCCAAGTGTTGTGTAACTTGGAGTAGGCTTCCACTCCATATGGAATTCCTGTAGCCTGAGAGCAGCAGAGGCAGCTTATGGGAGTTCTGTAACCTGGGTAGAGAGAGAGAGAGATAGTTTCCAGTAGTTCTGTCGGATGAATGTAGAGAGAGGCTGTTTATCAGAATTCTGTAGCCTGGAATCAGGCATGCGCTCTCTGCGGGTTTTCCGTATCCTGAGCGTAGGAGGCGCAGCTTACGGGAGCTCTGTTAACTGGATTTAGGGAGACGCCGTCGACAGCAGTTCTCTATCCTTGCTGTAGACACGAGCTGTTTACTGGAGTTCTTTAGCCTGGACTTAGGCATGCGCTCGATGCGGGTTTTCTGTATCCCGCGTGTAGGCGATGCAGCTTTGGGGACCTCTGTAACCTAAGTGTAGAGAGATGCAGTTGCCAGCATTTCCATATGTTGAATGTAGAGGGAAGCTGCTTCCAAGTGTTGTGTAACTTGGAGTAGGCTTACAGGTATTCCTTGTAGCCTGAGTGTGGCAGACGCAGCTTATGGAAGGTCAGTCCCCTGGATGTACAGAGACGCAGTTTACCAGAGTTCTGTATCTGGGTGTAGGGAGAAGCAGTTTACGGGACTTCTGTATCCTGAAATTAGGCATATGCCAAATGTAGGTTTACTGTAGCCTCGGTGTAGGAGAAGCAGCTTACAGGAGCTCTGTCTCCTGGATGTAGTGAGACGAAGTTTTCCGAAGTGCTGTATCCTGGGTGTAGAGAGAAGCAGTTCAAAGAGTCCTGTAGCCTTGGAGTAGGCATGCGCTGTGTTTGGGATTCCTGTAGCCTGAGTGCAGCAGAGGCAGCTTATGGGAGTTCTGTAACCTGGGTGTAGAGAAATGCAGTTGAGCGGAGTTCGGTATCTGGGTGCAGGGAAAAGCACTTTACGGTACTTCTGTACCATGGATTTGGCATTCACAATATGCGGGTTTGCTGTATCCTATGCTGTAGGAGACGCAGCTTATGGGAGCTCTCTGTTTACCGGATGTAGAGAGACACCGTTTACAGCAGTTCTCTATCCTTGGTGTAGACACAAGCTGTTTCCTGGAATTCTGTAGCGTTTACGTAGGCATTCGCAGGATGCGGGTTTTCTGTATCCTGCGTGTAAGAGATGCAGCTTACGGGCGTCCTGTAACCGAAGTGTAGAGAGATGCAGGTTCCAGGAGTTCTGTACGTTGAATGAAGAGAGAAGCCGTTGCCATGAGTTCTGTAGGCTGGGAGTATGCATACGCTGTATTTGGGATTCCTGTAGCCTGAGTGTTTCGGAAGCAGCTTATGGGACCTCTGTAACCTAAGTGTAGAGAGATGCAGTTGCCAGCATTTCTGTATGTTGACTGTAGAGGGAAGCTGCTTCCAAGTGTTGTGTAACTTGGAGTAGGCTTCCACTCCATATGGAATTCCTGTAGCCTGAGAGCAGCAGAGGCAGCTTATGGGAGTTCTGTAACCTGGGTAGAGAGAGAGAGAGAGATAGTTTCCAGTAGTTCTGTCGGATGAATGTAGAGAGAGGCTGTTTATCAGAATTCTGTAGCCTGGAATCAGGCATGCGCTCTCTGCGGGTTTTCCGTATCCTGAGCGTAGGAGGCGCAGCTTACGGGAGCTCTGTTAACTGGATTTAGGGAGACGCCGTCGACAGCAGTTCTCTATCCTTGCTGTAGACACGAGCTGTTTACTGGAGTTCTTTAGCCTGGACTTAGGCATGCGCTCGATGCGGGTTTTCTGTATCCCGCGTGTAGGCGATGCAGCTTTGGGGACCTCTGTAACCTAAGTGTAGAGAGATGCAGTTGCCAGCATTTCCATATGTTGAATGTAGAGGGAAGCTGCTTCCAAGTGTTGTGTAACTTGGAGTAGGCTTACAGGTATTCCTTGTAGCCTGAGTGTGGCAGACGCAGCTTATGGAAGGTCAGTCCCCTGGATGTACAGAGACGCAGTTTACCAGAGTTCTGTATCTGGGTGTAGGGAGAAGCAGTTTACGGGACTTCTGTATCCTGAAATTAGGCATATGCCAAATGTAGGTTTACTGTAGCCTCGGTGTAGGAGAAGCAGCTTACAGGAGCTCTGTCTCCTGGATGTAGTGAGACGAAGTTTTCCGAAGTGCTGTATCCTGGGTGTAGAGAGAAGCAGTTCAAAGAGTCCTGTAGCCTTGGAGTAGGCATACGCTGTGTTTGGGATTCCTGTAGCCTGAGTGCAGCAGAGGCAGCTTATGGGAGTTCTGTAACCTGGGTGTAGAGAAATGCAGTTGAGCGGAGTTCGGTATCTGGGTGCAGGGAAAAGCACTTTACGGTACTTCTGTACCATGGATTTGGCATTCACAATATGCGGGTTTGCTGTATCCTATGCTGTAGGAGACGCAGCTTATGGGAGCTCTCTGTTTACCGGATGTAGAGAGACACCGTTTACAGCAGTTCTCTATCCTTGGTGTAGACACAAGCTGTTTCCTGGAATTCTGTAGCGTTTACGTAGGCATTCGCAGGATGCGGGTTTTCTGTATCCTGCGTGTAAGAGATGCAGCTTACGGGCGTCCTGTAACCGAAGTGTAGAGAGATGCAGGTTCCAGGAGTTCTGTACGTTGAATGAAGAGAGAAGCCGTTGCCATGAGTTCTGTAGGCTGGGAGTATGCATACGCTGTATTTGGGATTCCTGTAGCCTGAGTGTTTCGGAAGCAGCTTATGGGACCTCTGTAACCTAAGTGTAGAGAGATGCAGTTGCCAGCATTTCTGTATGTTGACTGTAGAGGGAAGCTGCTTCCAAGTGTTGTGTAACTTGGAGTAGGCTTCCACTCCATATGGAATTCCTGTAGCCTGAGAGCAGCAGAGGCAGCTTATGGGAGTTCTGTAACCTGGGTAGAGAGAGAGAGAGATAGTTTCCAGTAGTTCTGTCGGATGAATGTAGAGAGAGGCTGTTTATCAGAATTCTGTAGCCTGGAATCAGGCATGCGCTCTCTGCGGGTTTTCCGTATCCTGAGCGTAGGAGGCGCAGCTTACGGGAGCTCTGTTAACTGGATTTAGGGAGACGCCGTCGACAGCAGTTCTCTATCCTTGCTGTAGACACGAGCTGTTTACTGGAGTTCTTTAGCCTGGACTTAGGCATGCGCTCGATGCGGGTTTTCTGTATCCCGCGTGTAGGCAATGCAGCTTTGGGGACCTCTGTAACCTAAGTGTAGAGAGATGCAGTTGCCAGCATTTCCATATGTTGAATGTAGAGGGAAGCTGCTTCCAAGTGTTGTGTAACTTGGAGTAGGCTTACAGGTATTCCTTGTAGCCTGAGTGTGGCAGACGCAGCTTATGGAAGGTCAGTCCCCTGGATGTACAGAGACGCAGTTTACCAGAGTTCTGTATCTGGGTGTAGGGAGAAGCAGTTTACGGGACTTCTGTATCCTGAAATTAGGCATATGCCAAATGTAGGTTTACTGTAGCCTCGGTGTAGGAGAAGCAGCTTACAGGAGCTCTGTCTCCTGGATGTAGTGAGACGAAGTTTTCCGAAGTGCTGTATCCTGGGTGTAGAGAGAAGCAGTTCAAAGAGTCCTGTAGCCTTGGAGTAGGCATACGCTGTGTTTGGGATTCCTGTAGCCTGAGTGCAGCAGAGGCAGCTTATGGGAGTTCTGTAACCTGGGTGTAGAGAAATGCAGTTGAGCGGAGTTCGGTATCTGGGTGCAGGGAAAAGCACTTTACGGTACTTCTGTACCATGGATTTGGCATTCACAATATGCGGGTTTGCTGTATCCTATGCTGTAGGAGACGCAGCTTATGGGAGCTCTCTGTTTACCGGATGTAGAGAGACACCGTTTACAGCAGTTCTCTATCCTTGGTGTAGACACAAGCTGTTTCCTGGAATTCTGTAGCGTTTACGTAGGCATTCGCAGGATGCGGGTTTTCTGTATCCTGCGTGTAAGAGATGCAGCTTACGGGCGTCCTGTAACCGAAGTGTAGAGAGATGCAGGTTCCAGGAGTTCTGTACGTTGAATGAAGAGAGAAGCCGTTGCCATGAGTTCTGTAGGCTGGGAGTATGCATACGCTGTATTTGGGATTCCTGTAGCCTGAGTGTTTCGGAAGCAGCTTATGGGACCTCTGTAACCTAAGTGTAGAGAGATGCAGTTGCCAGCATTTCTGTATGTTGACTGTAGAGGGAAGCTGCTTCCAAGTGTTGTGTAACTTGGAGTAGGCTTCCACTCCATATGGAATTCCTGTAGCCTGAGAGCAGCAGAGGCAGCTTATGGGAGTTCTGTAACCTGGGTAGAGAGAGAGAGAGATAGTTTCCAGTAGTTCTGTCGGATGAATGTAGAGAGAGGCTGTTTATCAGAATTCTGTAGCCTGGAATCAGGCATGCGCTCTCTGCGGGTTTTCCGTATCCTGAGCGTAGGAGGCGCAGCTTACGGGAGCTCTGTTAACTGGATTTAGGGAGACGCCGTCGACAGCAGTTCTCTATCCTTGCTGTAGACACGAGCTGTTTACTGGAGTTCTTTAGCCTGGACTTAGGCATGCGCTCGATGCGGGTTTTCTGTATCCCGCGTGTAGGCGATGCAGCTTTGGGGACCTCTGTAACCTAAGTGTAGAGAGATGCAGTTGCCAGCATTTCCATATGTTGAATGTAGAGGGAAGCTGCTTCCAAGTGTTGTGTAACTTGGAGTAGGCTTACAGGTATTCCTTGTAGCCTGAGTGTGGCAGACGCAGCTTATGGAAGGTCAGTCCCCTGGATGTACAGAGACGCAGTTTACCAGAGTTCTGTATCTGGGTGTAGGGAGAAGCAGTTTACGGGACTTCTGTATCCTGAAATTAGGCATATGCCAAATGTAGGTTTACTGTAGCCTCGGTGTAGGAGAAGCAGCTTACAGGAGCTCTGTCTCCTGGATGTAGTGAGACGAAGTTTTCCGAAGTGCTGTATCCTGGGTGTAGAGAGAAGCAGTTCAAAGAGTCCTGTAGCCTTGGAGTAGGCATGCGCTGTGTTTGGGATTCCTGTAGCCTGAGTGCAGCAGAGGCAGCTTATGGGAGTTCTGTAACCTGGGTGTAGAGAAATGCAGTTGAGCGGAGTTCGGTATCTGGGTGCAGGGAAAAGCACTTTACGGTACTTCTGTACCATGGATTTGGCATTCACAATATGCGGGTTTGCTGTATCCTATGCTGTAGGAGACGCAGCTTATGGGAGCTCTCTGTTTACCGGATGTAGAGAGACACCGTTTACAGCAGTTCTCTATCCTTGGTGTAGACACAAGCTGTTTCCTGGAATTCTGTAGCGTTTACGTAGGCATTCGCAGGATGCGGGTTTTCTGTATCCTGCGTGTAAGAGATGCAGCTTACGGGCGTCCTGTAACCGAAGTGTAGAGAGATGCAGGTTCCAGGAGTTCTGTACGTTGAATGAAGAGAGAAGCCGTTGCCATGAGTTCTGTAGGCTGGGAGTATGCATACGCTGTATTTGGGATTCCTGTAGCCTGAGTGTTTCGGAAGCAGCTTATGGGACCTCTGTAACCTAAGTGTAGAGAGATGCAGTTGCCAGCATTTCTGTATGTTGACTGTAGAGGGAAGCTGCTTCCAAGTGTTGTGTAACTTGGAGTAGGCTTCCACTCCATATGGAATTCCTGTAGCCTGAGAGCAGCAGAGGCAGCTTATGGGAGTTCTGTAACCTGGGTAGAGAGAGAGAGAGAGATAGTTTCCAGTAGTTCTGTCGGATGAATGTAGAGAGAAGCTGTTTATCAGAATTCTGTAGCCTGGAATCAGGCATGCGCTCTCTGCGGGTTTTCCGTATCCTGAGCGTAGGAGGCGCAGCTTACGGGAGCTCTGTTAACTGGATTTAGGGAGACGCCGTCGACAGCAGTTCTCTATCCTTGCTGTAGACACGAGCTGTTTACTGGAGTTCTTTAGCCTGGACTTAGGCATGCGCTCGATGCGGGTTTTCTGTATCCCGCGTGTAGGCGATGCAGCTTTGGGGACCTCTGTAACCTAAGTGTAGAGAGATGCAGTTGCCAGCATTTCCATATGTTGAATGTAGAGGGAAGCTGCTTCCAAGTGTTGTGTAACCTGGAGTAGGCTTACAGGTATTCCTTGTAGCCTGAGTGTGGCAGACGCAGCTTATGGAAGGTCAGTCCCCTGGATGTACAGAGACGCAGTTTACCAGAGTTCTGTATCTGGGTGTAGGGAGAAGCAGTTTACGGGACTTCTGTATCCTGAAATTAGGCATATGCCAAATGTAGGTTTACTGTAGCCTCGGTGTAGGAGAAGCAGCTTACAGGAGCTCTGTCTCCTGGATGTAGTGAGACGAAGTTTTCCGAAGTGCTGTATCCTGGGTGTAGAGAGAAGCAGTTCAAAGAGTCCTGTAGCCTTGGAGTAGGCATACGCTGTGTTTGGGATTCCTGTAGCCTGAGTGCAGCAGAGGCAGCTTATGGGAGTTCTGTAACCTGGGTGTAGAGAAATGCAGTTGAGCGGAGTTCGGTATCTGGGTGCAGGGAAAAGCACTTTACGGTACTTCTGTACCATGGATTTGGCATTCACAATATGCGGGTTTGCTGTATCCTATGCTGTAGGAGACGCAGCTTATGGGAGCTCTCTGTTTACCGGATGTAGAGAGACACCGTTTACAGCAGTTCTCTATCCTTGGTGTAGACACAAGCTGTTTCCTGGAATTCTGTAGCGTTTACGTAGGCATTCGCAGGATGCGGGTTTTCTGTATCCTGCGTGTAAGAGATGCAGCTTACGGGCGTCCTGTAACCGAAGTGTAGAGAGATGCAGGTTCCAGGAGTTCTGTACGTTGAATGAAGAGAGAAGCCGTTGCCATGAGTTCTGTAGGCTGGGAGTATGCATACGCTGTATTTGGGATTCCTGTAGCCTGAGTGTTTCGGAAGCAGCTTATGGGACCTCTGTAACCTAAGTGTAGAGAGATGCAGTTGCCAGCATTTCTGTATGTTGACTGTAGAGGGAAGCTGCTTCCAAGTGTTGTGTAACTTGGAGTAGGCTTCCACTCCATATGGAATTCCTGTAGCCTGAGAGCAGCAGAGGCAGCTTATGGGAGTTCTGTAACCTGGGTAGAGAGAGAGAGAGATAGTTTCCAGTAGTTCTGTCGGATGAATGTAGAGAGAGGCTGTTTATCAGAATTCTGTAGCCTGGAATCAGGCATGCGCTCTCTGCGGGTTTTCCGTATCCTGAGCGTAGGAGGCGCAGCTTACGGGAGCTCTGTTAACTGGATTTAGGGAGACGCCGTCGACAGCAGTTCTCTATCCTTGCTGTAGACACGAGCTGTTTACTGGAGTTCTTTAGCCTGGACTTAGGCATGCGCTCGATGCGGGTTTTCTGTATCCCGCGTGTAGGCAATGCAGCTTTGGGGACCTCTGTAACCTAAGTGTAGAGAGATGCAGTTGCCAGCATTTCCATATGTTGAATGTAGAGGGAAGCTGCTTCCAAGTGTTGTGTAACTTGGAGTAGGCTTACAGGTATTCCTTGTAGCCTGAGTGTGGCAGACGCAGCTTATGGAAGGTCAGTCCCCTGGATGTACAGAGACGCAGTTTACCAGAGTTCTGTATCTGGGTGTAGGGAGAAGCAGTTTACGGGACTTCTGTATCCTGAAATTAGGCATATGCCAAATGTAGGTTTACTGTAGCCTCGGTGTAGGAGAAGCAGCTTACAGGAGCTCTGTCTCCTGGATGTAGTGAGACGAAGTTTTCCGAAGTGCTGTATCCTGGGTGTAGAGAGAAGCAGTTCAAAGAGTCCTGTAGCCTTGGAGTAGGCATACGCTGTGTTTGGGATTCCTGTAGCCTGAGTGCAGCAGAGGCAGCTTATGGGAGTTCTGTAACCTGGGTGTAGAGAAATGCAGTTGAGCGGAGTTCGGTATCTGGGTGCAGGGAAAAGCACTTTACGGTACTTCTGTACCATGGATTTGGCATTCACAATATGCGGGTTTGCTGTATCCTATGCTGTAGGAGACGCAGCTTATGGGAGCTCTCTGTTTACCGGATGTAGAGAGACACCGTTTACAGCAGTTCTCTATCCTTGGTGTAGACACAAGCTGTTTCCTGGAATTCTGTAGCGTTTACGTAGGCATTCGCAGGATGCGGGTTTTCTGTATCCTGCGTGTAAGAGATGCAGCTTACGGGCGTCCTGTAACCGAAGTGTAGAGAGATGCAGGTTCCAGGAGTTCTGTACGTTGAATGAAGAGAGAAGCCGTTGCCATGAGTTCTGTAGGCTGGGAGTATGCATACGCTGTATTTGGGATTCCTGTAGCCTGAGTGTTTCGGAAGCAGCTTATGGGACCTCTGTAACCTAAGTGTAGAGAGATGCAGTTGCCAGCATTTCTGTATGTTGACTGTAGAGGGAAGCTGCTTCCAAGTGTTGTGTAACTTGGAGTAGGCTTCCACTCCATATGGAATTCCTGTAGCCTGAGAGCAGCAGAGGCAGCTTATGGGAGTTCTGTAACCTGGGTAGAGAGAGAGAGAGATAGTTTCCAGTAGTTCTGTCGGATGAATGTAGAGAGAGGCTGTTTATCAGAATTCTGTAGCCTGGAATCAGGCATGCGCTCTCTGCGGGTTTTCCGTATCCTGAGCGTAGGAGGCGCAGCTTACGGGAGCTCTGTTAACTGGATTTAGGGAGACGCCGTCGACAGCAGTTCTCTATCCTTGCTGTAGACACGAGCTGTTTACTGGAGTTCTTTAGCCTGGACTTAGGCATGCGCTCGATGCGGGTTTTCTGTATCCCGCGTGTAGGCGATGCAGCTTTGGGGACCTCTGTAACCTAAGTGTAGAGAGATGCAGTTGCCAGCATTTCCATATGTTGAATGTAGAGGGAAGCTGCTTCCAAGTGTTGTGTAACTTGGAGTAGGCTTACAGGTATTCCTTGTAGCCTGAGTGTGGCAGACGCAGCTTATGGAAGGTCAGTCCCCTGGATGTACAGAGACGCAGTTTACCAGAGTTCTGTATCTGGGTGTAGGGAGAAGCAGTTTACGGGACTTCTGTATCCTGAAATTAGGCATATGCCAAATGTAGGTTTACTGTAGCCTCGGTGTAGGAGAAGCAGCTTACAGGAGCTCTGTCTCCTGGATGTAGTGAGACGAAGTTTTCCGAAGTGCTGTATCCTGGGTGTAGAGAGAAGCAGTTCAAAGAGTCCTGTAGCCTTGGAGTAGGCATACGCTGTGTTTGGGATTCCTGTAGCCTGAGTGCAGCAGAGGCAGCTTATGGGAGTTCTGTAACCTGGGTGTAGAGAAATGCAGTTGAGCGGAGTTCGGTATCTGGGTGCAGGGAAAAGCACTTTACGGTACTTCTGTACCATGGATTTGGCATTCACAATATGCGGGTTTGCTGTATCCTATGCTGTAGGAGACGCAGCTTATGGGAGCTCTCTGTTTACCGGATGTAGAGAGACACCGTTTACAGCAGTTCTCTATCCTTGGTGTAGACACAAGCTGTTTCCTGGAATTCTGTAGCGTTTACGTAGGCATTCGCAGGATGCGGGTTTTCTGTATCCTGCGTGTAAGAGATGCAGCTTACGGGCGTCCTGTAACCGAAGTGTAGAGAGATGCAGGTTCCAGGAGTTCTGTACGTTGAATGAAGAGAGAAGCCGTTGCCATGAGTTCTGTAGGCTGGGAGTATGCATACGCTGTATTTGGGATTCCTGTAGCCTGAGTGTTTCGGAAGCAGCTTATGGGACCTCTGTAACCTAAGTGTAGAGAGATGCAGTTGCCAGCATTTCTGTATGTTGACTGTAGAGGGAAGCTGCTTCCAAGTGTTGTGTAACTTGGAGTAGGCTTCCACTCCATATGGAATTCCTGTAGCCTGAGAGCAGCAGAGGCAGCTTATGGGAGTTCTGTAACCTGGGTAGAGAGAGAGAGAGAGATAGTTTCCAGTAGTTCTGTCGGATGAATGTAGAGAGAGGCTGTTTATCAGAATTCTGTAGCCTGGAATCAGGCATGCGCTCTCTGCGGGTTTTCCGTATCCTGAGCGTAGGAGGCGCAGCTTACGGGAGCTCTGTTAACTGGATTTAGGGAGACGCCGTCGACAGCAGTTCTCTATCCTTGCTGTAGACACGAGCTGTTTACTGGAGTTCTTTAGCCTGGACTTAGGCATGCGCTCGATGCGGGTTTTCTGTATCCCGCGTGTAGGCGATGCAGCTTTGGGGACCTCTGTAACCTAAGTGTAGAGAGATGCAGTTGCCAGCATTTCCATATGTTGAATGTAGAGGGAAGCTGCTTCCAAGTGTTGTGTAACTTGGAGTAGGCTTACAGGTATTCCTTGTAGCCTGAGTGTGGCAGACGCAGCTTATGGAAGGTCAGTCCCCTGGATGTACAGAGACGCAGTTTACCAGAGTTCTGTATCTGGGTGTAGGGAGAAGCAGTTTACGGGACTTCTGTATCCTGAAATTAGGCATATGCCAAATGTAGGTTTACTGTAGCCTCGGTGTAGGAGAAGCAGCTTACAGGAGCTCTGTCTCCTGGATGTAGTGAGACGAAGTTTTCCCAAGTGCTGTATCCTGGGTGTAGAGAGAAGCAGTTCAAAGAGTCCTGTAGCCTTGGAGTAGGCATACGCTGTGTTTGGGATTCCTGTAGCCTGAGTGCAGCAGAGGCAGCTTATGGGAGTTCTGTAACCTGGGTGTAGAGAAATGCAGTTGAGCGGAGTTCGGTATCTGGGTGCAGGGAAAAGCACTTTACGGTACTTCTGTACCATGGATTTGGCATTCACAATATGCGGGTTTGCTGTATCCTATGCTGTAGGAGACGCAGCTTATGGGAGCTCTCTGTTTACCGGATGTAGAGAGACACCGTTTACAGCAGTTCTCTATCCTTGGTGTAGACACAAGCTGTTTCCTGGAATTCTGTAGCGTTTACGTAGGCATTCGCAGGATGCGGGTTTTCTGTATCCTGCGTGTAAGAGATGCAGCTTACGGGCGTCCTGTAACCGAAGTGTAGAGAGATGCAGGTTCCAGGAGTTCTGTACGTTGAATGAAGAGAGAAGCCGTTGCCATGAGTTCTGTAGGCTGGGAGTATGCATACGCTGTATTTGGGATTCCTGTAGCCTGAGTGTTTCGGAAGCAGCTTATGGGACCTCTGTAACCTAAGTGTAGAGAGATGCAGTTGCCAGCATTTCTGTATGTTGACTGTAGAGGGAAGCTGCTTCCAAGTGTTGTGTAACTTGGAGTAGGCTTCCACTCCATATGGAATTCCTGTAGCCTGAGAGCAGCAGAGGCAGCTTATGGGAGTTCTGTAACCTGGGTAGAGAGAGAGAGAGATAGTTTCCAGTAGTTCTGTCGGATGAATGTAGAGAGAGGCTGTTTATCAGAATTCTGTAGCCTGGAATCAGGCATGCGCTCTCTGCGGGTTTTCCGTATCCTGAGCGTAGGAGGCGCAGCTTACGGGAGCTCTGTTAACTGGATTTAGGGAGACGCCGTCGACAGCAGTTCTCTATCCTTGCTGTAGACACGAGCTGTTTACTGGAGTTCTTTAGCCTGGACTTAGGCATGCGCTCGATGCGGGTTTTCTGTATCCCGCGTGTAGGCGATGCAGCTTTGGGGACCTCTGTAACCTAAGTGTAGAGAGATGCAGTTGCCAGCATTTCCATATGTTGAATGTAGAGGGAAGCTGCTTCCAAGTGTTGTGTAACTTGGAGTAGGCTTACAGGTATTCCTTGTAGCCTGAGTGTGGCAGACGCAGCTTATGGAAGGTCAGTCCCCTGGATGTACAGAGACGCAGTTTACCAGAGTTCTGTATCTGGGTGTAGGGAGAAGCAGTTTACGGGACTTCTGTATCCTGAAATTAGGCATATGCCAAATGTAGGTTTACTGTAGCCTCGGTGTAGGAGAAGCAGCTTACAGGAGCTCTGTCTCCTGGATGTAGTGAGACGAAGTTTTCCG
Organism: Lepus europaeus; assembly: GCF_033115175.1. Classification (NCBI taxonomy): domain Eukaryota; kingdom Metazoa; phylum Chordata; class Mammalia; order Lagomorpha; family Leporidae; genus Lepus; species Lepus europaeus. The sequence continues at coordinate 71,445 of NW_026909125.1, forward strand.
AAGTGCTGTATCCTGGGTGTAGAGAGAAGCAGTTCAAAGAGTCCTGTAGCCTTGGAGTAGGCATACGCTGTGTTTGGGATTCCTGTAGCCTGAGTGCAGCAGAGGCAGCTTATGGGAGTTCTGTAACCTGGGTGTAGAGAAATGCAGTTGAGCGGAGTTCGGTATCTGGGTGCAGGGAAAAGCACTTTACGGTACTTCTGTACCATGGATTTGGCATTCACAATATGCGGGTTTGCTGTATCCTATGCTGTAGGAGACGCAGCTTATGGGAGCTCTCTGTTTACCGGATGTAGAGAGACACCGTTTACAGCAGTTCTCTATCCTTGGTGTAGACACAAGCTGTTTCCTGGAATTCTGTAGCGTTTACGTAGGCATTCGCAGGATGCGGGTTTTCTGTATCCTGCGTGTAAGAGATGCAGCTTACGGGCGTCCTGTAACCGAAGTGTAGAGAGATGCAGGTTCCAGGAGTTCTGTACGTTGAATGAAGAGAGAAGCCGTTGCCATGAGTTCTGTAGGCTGGGAGTATGCATACGCTGTATTTGGGATTCCTGTAGCCTGAGTGTTTCGGAAGCAGCTTATGGGACCTCTGTAACCTAAGTGTAGAGAGATGCAGTTGCCAGCATTTCTGTATGTTGACTGTAGAGGGAAGCTGCTTCCAAGTGTTGTGTAACTTGGAGTAGGCTTCCACTCCATATGGAATTCCTGTAGCCTGAGAGCAGCAGAGGCAGCTTATGGGAGTTCTGTAACCTGGGTAGAGAGAGAGAGAGATAGTTTCCAGTAGTTCTGTCGGATGAATGTAGAGAGAGGCTGTTTATCAGAATTCTGTAGCCTGGAATCAGGCATGCGCTCTCTGCGGGTTTTCCGTATCCTGAGCGTAGGAGGCGCAGCTTACGGGAGCTCTGTTAACTGGATTTAGGGAGACGCCGTCGACAGCAGTTCTCTATCCTTGCTGTAGACACGAGCTGTTTACTGGAGTTCTTTAGCCTGGACTTAGGCATGCGCTCGATGCGGGTTTTCTGTATCCCGCGTGTAGGCGATGCAGCTTTGGGGACCTCTGTAACCTAAGTGTAGAGAGATGCAGTTGCCAGCATTTCCATATGTTGAATGTAGAGGGAAGCTGCTTCCAAGTGTTGTGTAACTTGGAGTAGGCTTACAGGTATTCCTTGTAGCCTGAGTGTGGCAGACGCAGCTTATGGAAGGTCAGTCCCCTGGATGTACAGAGACGCAGTTTACCAGAGTTCTGTATCTGGGTGTAGGGAGAAGCAGTTTACGGGACTTCTGTATCCTGAAATTAGGCATATGCCAAATGTAGGTTTACTGTAGCCTCGGTGTAGGAGAAGCAGCTTACAGGAGCTCTGTCTCCTGGATGTAGTGAGACGAAGTTTTCCGAAGTGCTGTATCCTGGGTGTAGAGAGAAGCAGTTCAAAGAGTCCTGTAGCCTTGGAGTAGGCATACGCTGTGTTTGGGATTCCTGTAGCCTGAGTGCAGCAGAGGCAGCTTATGGGAGTTCTGTAACCTGGGTGTAGAGAAATGCAGTTGAGCGGAGTTCGGTATCTGGGTGCAGGGAAAAGCACTTTACGGTACTTCTGTACCATGGATTTGGCATTCACAATATGCGGGTTTGCTGTATCCTATGCTGTAGGAGACGCAGCTTATGGGAGCTCTCTGTTTACCGGATGTAGAGAGACACCGTTTACAGCAGTTCTCTATCCTTGGTGTAGACACAAGCTGTTTCCTGGAATTCTGTAGCGTTTACGTAGGCATTCGCAGGATGCGGGTTTTCTGTATCCTGCGTGTAAGAGATGCAGCTTACGGGCGTCCTGTAACCGAAGTGTAGAGAGATGCAGGTTCCAGGAGTTCTGTACGTTGAATGAAGAGAGAAGCCGTTGCCATGAGTTCTGTAGGCTGGGAGTATGCATACGCTGTATTTGGGATTCCTGTAGCCTGAGTGTTTCGGAAGCAGCTTATGGGACCTCTGTAACCTAAGTGTAGAGAGATGCAGTTGCCAGCATTTCTGTATGTTGACTGTAGAGGGAAGCTGCTTCCAAGTGTTGTGTAACTTGGAGTAGGCTTCCACTCCATATGGAATTCCTGTAGCCTGAGAGCAGCAGAGGCAGCTTATGGGAGTTCTGTAACCTGGGTAGAGAGAGAGAGAGAGATAGTTTCCAGTAGTTCTGTAGGATGAATGTAGAGAGAAGCTGTTTATCAGAATTCTGTAGCCTGGAATCAGGCATGCGCTCTCTGCGGGTTTTCCGTATCCTGAGCGTAGGAGGCGCAGCTTACGGGAGCTCTGTTAACTGGATTTAGGGAGACGCCGTTGACAGCAGTTCTCTATCCTTGCTGTAGACACGAGCTGTTTACTGGAGTTCTTTAGCCTGGACTTAGGCATGCGCTCGATGCGGGTTTTCTGTATCCCGCGTGTAGGCGATGCAGCTTTGGGGACCTCTGTAACCTAAGTGTAGAGAGATGCAGTTGCCAGCATTTCCATATGTTGAATGTAGAGGGAAGCTGCTTCCAAGTGTTGTGTAACTTGGAGTAGGCTTACAGGTATTCCTTGTAGCCTGAGTGTGGCAGACGCAGCTTATGGAAGGTCAGTCCCCTGGATGTACAGAGACGCAGTTTACCAGAGTTCTGTATCTGGGTGTAGGGAGAAGCAGTTTACGGGACTTCTGTATCCTGAAATTAGGCATATGCCAAATGTAGGTTTACTGTAGCCTCGGTGTAGGAGAAGCAGCTTACAGGAGCTCTGTCTCCTGGATGTAGTGAGACGAAGTTTTCCGAAGTGCTGTATCCTGGGTGTAGAGAGAAGCAGTTCAAAGAGTTCTGTAGCCTTGGAGTAGGCATACGCTGTGTTTGGGATTCCTGTAGCCTGAGTGCAGCAGAGGCAGCTTATGGGAGTTCTGTAACCTGGGTGTAGAGAAATGCAGTTGAGCGGAGTTCGGTATCTGGGTGCAGGGAAAAGCACTTTACGGTACTTCTGTACCATGGATTTGGCATTCACAATATGCGGGTTTGCTGTATCCTATGCTGTAGGAGACGCAGCTTATGGGAGCTCTCTGTTTACCGGATGTAGAGAGACACCGTTTACAGCAGTTCTCTATCCTTGGTGTAGACACAAGCTGTTTCCTGGAATTCTGTAGCGTTTACGTAGGCATTCGCAGGATGCGGGTTTTCTGTATCCTGCGTGTAAGAGATGCAGCTTACGGGCGTCCTGTAACCGAAGTGTAGAGAGATGCAGGTTCCAGGAGTTCTGTACGTTGAATGAAGAGAGAAGCCGTTGCCATGAGTTCTGTAGGCTGGGAGTATGCATACGCTGTATTTGGGATTCCTGTAGCCTGAGTGTTTCGGAAGCAGCTTATGGGACCTCTGTAACCTAAGTGTAGAGAGATGCAGTTGCCAGCATTTCTGTATGTTGACTGTAGAGGGAAGCTGCTTCCAAGTGTTGTGTAACTTGGAGTAGGCTTCCACTCCATATGGAATTCCTGTAGCCTGAGAGCAGCAGAGGCAGCTTATGGGAGTTCTGTAACCTGGGTAGAGAGAGAGAGAGATAGTTTCCAGTAGTTCTGTAGGATGAATGTAGAGAGAAGCTGTTTATCAGAATTCTGTAGCCTGGAATCAGGCATGCGCTCTCTGCGGGTTTTCCGTATCCTGAGCGTAGGAGGCGCAGCTTACGGGAGCTCTGTTAACTGGATTTAGGGAGACGCCGTCGACAGCAGTTCTCTATCCTTGCTGTAGACACGAGCTGTTTACTGGAGTTCTTTAGCCTGGACTTAGGCATGCGCTCGATGCGGGTTTTCTGTATCCCGCGTGTAGGCGATGCAGCTTTGGGGACCTCTGTAACCTAAGTGTAGAGAGATGCAGTTGAAAGCATTTCCATATGTTGAATGTAGAGGGAAGCTGTTTCCAAGTGTTGTGTAACTTGGAGTAGGCTTACAGGTATTCCTTGTAGCCTGAGTGTGGCAGACGCAGCTTATGGAAGGTCAGTCCCCTGGATGTACAGAGACGCAGTTTACCAGAGTTCTGTATCTGGGTGTAGGGAGAAGCAGTTTACGGGACTTCTGTATCCTGAAATTAGGCATATGCCAAATGTAGGTTTACTGTAGCCTCGGTGTAGGAGAAGCAGCTTACAGGAGCTCTGTCTCCTGGATGTAGTGAGACGAAGTTTTCCGAAGTGCTGTATCCTGGGTGTAGAGAGAAGCAGTTCAAAGAGTTCTGTAGCCTTGGAGTAGGCATACGCTGTGTTTGGGATTCCTGTAGCCTGAGTGCAGCAGAGGCAGCTTATGGGAGTTCTGTAACCTGGGTGTAGAGAAATGCAGTTGAGCGGAGTTCGGTATCTGGGTGCAGGGAAAAGCACTTTACGGTACTTCTGTACCATGGATTTGGCATTCACAATATGCGGGTTTGCTGTATCCTATGCTGTAGGAGACGCAGCTTATGGGAGCTCTCTGTTTACCGGATGTAGAGAGACACCGTTTACAGCAGTTCTCTATCCTTGGTGTAGACACAAGCTGTTTCCTGGAATTCTGTAGCGTTTACGTAGGCATTCGCAGGATGCGGGTTTTCTGTATCCTGCGTGTAAGAGATGCAGCTTACGGGCGTCCTGTAACCGAAGTGTAGAGAGATGCAGGTTCCAGGAGTTCTGTACGTTGAATGAAGAGAGAAGCCGTTGCCATGAGTTCTGTAGGCTGGGAGTATGCATACGCTGTATTTGGGATTCCTGTAGCCTGAGTGTTTCGGAAGCAGCTTATGGGACCTCTGTAACCTAAGTGTAGAGAGATGCAGTTGCCAGCATTTCTGTATGTTGACTGTAGAGGGAAGCTGCTTCCAAGTGTTGTGTAACTTGGAGTAGGCTTCCACTCCATATGGAATTCCTGTAGCCTGAGAGCAGCAGAGGCAGCTTATGGGAGTTCTGTAACCTGGGTAGAGAGAGAGAGAGATAGTTTCCAGTAGTTCTGTAGGATGAATGTAGAGAGAAGCTGTTTATCAGAATTCTGTAGCCTGGAATCAGGCATGCGCTCTCTGCGGGTTTTCCGTATCCTGAGCGTAGGATGCGCAGCTTACGGGAGTTCTGTTAACTGGATTTAGGGAGACGCCGTTGACAGCAGTTCTCTATCCTTGCTGTAGACACGAGCTGTTTACTGCAGTTCTTTAGCCTGGACTTAGGCATGCGCTCGATGCGGGTTTTCTGTATCCCGCGTGTAGGCGATGCAGCTTTGGGGACCTCTGTAACCTAAGTGTAGAGAGATGCAGTTGCCAGCATTTCCATATGTTGAATGTAGAGGGAAGCTGTTTCCAAGTGTTGTGTAACTTGGAGTAGGCTTACAGGTATTCCTTGTAGCCTGAGTGTGGCAGATGCAGCTTATGGAAGGTCAGTCACCTGGATGTACAGAGACGCAGTTTACCAGAGTTCTGTATCTGGGTGTAGGGAGAAGCAGTTTACGGGACTTCTGTATCCTGAAATTAGGCATATGCCAAATGTAGGTTTACTGTAGCCTCGGTGTAGGAGAAGCAGCTTACAGGAGCTCTGTCTCCTGGATGTAGTGAGACGAAGTTTTCCGAAGTGCTGTATCCTGGGTGTAGAGAGAAGCAGTTCAAAGAGTTCTGTAGCCTTGGAGTAGGCATACGCTGTGTTTGGGATTCCTGTAGCCTGAGTGCAGCAGAGGCAGCTTATGGGAGTTCTGTAACCTGGGTGTAGAGAAATGCAGTTGAGCGGAGTTCGGTATCTGGGTGCAGGGAAAAGCACTTTACGGTACTTCTGTACCATGGATTTGGCATTCACAATATGCGGGTTTGCTGTATCCTATGCTGTAGGAGACGCAGCTTATGGGAGCTCTCTGTTTACCGGATGTAGAGAGACACCGTTTACAGCAGTTCTCTATCCTTGGTGTAGACACAAGCTGTTTCCTGGAATTCTGTAGCGTTTACGTAGGCATTCGCAGGATGCGGGTTTTCTGTATCCTGCGTGTAAGAGATGCAGCTTACGGGCGTCCTGTAACCGAAGTGTAGAGAGATGCAGGTTCCAGGAGTTCTGTACGTTGAATGAAGAGAGAAGCCGTTGCCATGAGTTCTGTAGGCTGGGAGTATGCATACGCTGTATTTGGGATTCCTGTAGCCTGAGTGTTTCGGAAGCAGCTTATGGGACCTCTGTAACCTAAGTGTAGAGAGATGCAGTTGCCAGCATTTCTGTATGTTGACTGTAGAGGGAAGCTGCTTCCAAGTGTTGTGTAACTTGGAGTAGGCTTCCACTCCATATGGAATTCCTGTAGCCTGAGAGCAGCAGAGGCAGCTTATGGGAGTTCTGTAACCTGGGTAGAGAGAGAGAGAGAGATAGTTTCCAGTAGTTCTGTAGGATGAATGTAGAGAGAAGCTGTTTATCAGAATTCTGTAGCCTGGAATCAGGCATGCGCTCTCTGCGGGTTTTCCGTATCCTGAGCGTAGGAGGCGCAGCTTACGGGAGCTCTGTTAACTGGATTTAGGGAGACGCCGTCGACAGCAGTTCTCTATCCTTGCTGTAGACACGAGCTGTTTACTGGAGTTCTTTAGCCTGGACTTAGGCATGCGCTCGATGCGGGTTTTCTGTATCCCGCGTGTAGGCGATGCAGCTTTGGGGACCTCTGTAACCTAAGTGTAGAGAGATGCAGTTGCCAGCATTTCCATATGTTGAATGTAGAGGGAAGCTGCTTCCAAGTGTTGTGTAACTTGGAGTAGGCTTACAGGTATTCCTTGTAGCCTGAGTGTGGCAGACGCAGCTTATGGAAGGTCAGTCCCCTGGATGTACAGAGACGCAGTTTACCAGAGTTCTGTATCTGGGTGTAGGGAGAAGCAGTTTACGGGACTTCTGTATCCTGAAATTAGGCATATGCCAAATGTAGGTTTACTGTAGCCTCGGTGTAGGAGAAGCAGCTTACAGGAGCTCTGTCTCCTGGATGTAGTGAGACGAAGTTTTCCGAAGTGCTGTATCCTGGGTGTAGAGAGAAGCAGTTCAAAGAGTCCTGTAGCCTTGGAGTAGGCATACGCTGTGTTTGGGATTCCTGTAGCCTGAGTGCAGCAGAGGCAGCTTATGGGAGTTCTGTAACCTGGGTGTAGAGAAATGCAGTTGAGCGGAGTTCGGTATCTGGGTGCAGGGAAAAGCACTTTACGGTACTTCTGTACCATGGATTTGGCATTCACAATATGCGGGTTTGCTGTATCCTATGCTGTAGGAGACGCAGCTTATGGGAGCTCTCTGTTTACCGGATGTAGAGAGACACCGTTTACAGCAGTTCTCTATCCTTGGTGTAGACACAAGCTGTTTCCTGGAATTCTGTAGCGTTTACGTAGGCATTCGCAGGATGCGGGTTTTCTGTATCCTGCGTGTAAGAGATGCAGCTTACGGGCGTCCTGTAACCGAAGTGTAGAGAGATGCAGGTTCCAGGAGTTCTGTACGTTGAATGAAGAGAGAAGCCGTTGCCATGAGTTCTGTAGGCTGGGAGTATGCATACGCTGTATTTGGGATTCCTGTAGCCTGAGTGTTTCGGAAGCAGCTTATGGGACCTCTGTAACCTAAGTGTAGAGAGATGCAGTTGCCAGCATTTCTGTATGTTGACTGTAGAGGGAAGCTGCTTCCAAGTGTTGTGTAACTTGGAGTAGGCTTCCACTCCATATGGAATTCCTGTAGCCTGAGAGCAGCAGAGGCAGCTTATGGGAGTTCTGTAACCTGGGTAGAGAGAGAGAGAGAGATAGTTTCCAGTAGTTCTGTAGGATGAATGTAGAGAGAAGCTGTTTATCAGAATTCTGTAGCCTGGAATCAGGCATGCGCTCTCTGCGGGTTTTCCGTATCCTGAGCGTAGGAGGCGCAGCTTACGGGAGCTCTGTTAACTGGATTTAGGGAGACGCCGTCGACAGCAGTTCTCTATCCTTGCTGTAGACACGAGCTGTTTACTGGAGTTCTTTAGCCTGGACTTAGGCATGCGCTCGATGCGGGTTTTCTGTATCCCGCGTGTAGGCGATGCAGCTTTGGGGACCTCTGTAACCTAAGTGTAGAGAGATGCAGTTGCCAGCATTTCCATATGTTGAATGTAGAGGGAAGCTGCTTCCAAGTGTTGTGTAACTTGGAGTAGGCTTACAGGTATTCCTTGTAGCCTGAGTGTGGCAGACGCAGCTTATGGAAGGTCAGTCCCCTGGATGTACAGAGACGCAGTTTACCAGAGTTCTGTATCTGGGTGTAGGGAGAAGCAGTTTACGGGACTTCTGTATCCTGAAATTAGGCATATGCCAAATGTAGGTTTACTGTAGCCTCGGTGTAGGAGAAGCAGCTTACAGGAGCTCTGTCTCCTGGATGTAGTGAGACGAAGTTTTCCGAAGTGCTGTATCCTGGGTGTAGAGAGAAGCAGTTCAAAGAGTCCTGTAGCCTTGGAGTAGGCATACGCTGTGTTTGGGATTCCTGTAGCCTGAGTGCAGCAGAGGCAGCTTATGGGAGTTCTGTAACCTGGGTGTAGAGAAATGCAGTTGAGCGGAGTTCGGTATCTGGGTGCAGGGAAAAGCACTTTACGGTACTTCTGTACCATGGATTTGGCATTCACAATATGCGGGTTTGCTGTATCCTATGCTGTAGGAGACGCAGCTTATGGGAGCTCTCTGTTTACCGGATGTAGAGAGACACCGTTTACAGCAGTTCTCTATCCTTGGTGTAGACACAAGCTGTTTCCTGGAATTCTGTAGCATTTACGTAGGCATTCGCAGGATGCGGGTTTTCTGTATCCTGCGTGTAAGAGATGCAGCTTACGGGCGTCCTGTAACCGAAGTGTAGAGAGATGCAGGTTCCAGGAGTTCTGTACGTTGAATGAAGAGAGAAGCCGTTGCCATGAGTTCTGTAGGCTGGGAGTATGCATACGCTGTATTTGGGATTCCTGTAGCCTGAGTGTTTCGGAAGCAGCTTATGGGACCTCTGTAACCTAAGTGTAGAGAGATGCAGTTGCCAGCATTTCTGTATGTTGACTGTAGAGGGAAGCTGCTTCCAAGTGTTGTGTAACTTGGAGTAGGCTTCCACTCCATATGGAATTCCTGTAGCCTGAGAGCAGCAGAGGCAGCTTATGGGAGTTCTGTAACCTGGGTAGAGAGAGAGAGAGATAGTTTCCAGTAGTTCTGTCGGATGAATGTAGAGAGAGGCTGTTTATCAGAATTCTGTAGCCTGGAATCAGGCATGCGCTCTCTGCGGGTTTTCCGTATCCTGAGCGTAGGAGGCGCAGCTTACGGGAGCTCTGTTAACTGGATTTAGGGAGACGCCGTCGACAGCAGTTCTCTATCCTTGCTGTAGACACGAGCTGTTTACTGGAGTTCTTTAGCCTGGACTTAGGCATGCGCTCGATGCGGGTTTTCTGTATCCCGCATGTAGGCGATGCAGCTTTGGGGACCTCTGTAACCTAAGTGTAGAGAGATGCAGTTGCCAGCATTTCCATATGTTGAATGTAGAGGGAAGCTGCTTCCAAGTGTTGTGTAACTTGGAGTAGGCTTACAGGTATTCCTTGTAGCCTGAGTGTGGCAGACGCAGCTTATGGAAGGTCAGTCCCCTGGATGTACAGAGACGCAGTTTACCAGAGTTCTGTATCTGGGTGTAGGGAGAAGCAGTTTACGGGACTTCTGTATCCTGAAATTAGGCATATGCCAAATGTAGGTTTACTGTAGCCTCGGTGTAGGAGAAGCAGCTTACAGGAGCTCTGTCTCCTGGATGTAGTGAGACGAAGTTTTCCGAAGTGCTGTATCCTGGGTGTAGAGAGAAGCAGTTCAAAGAGTCCTGTAGCCTTGGAGTAGGCATACGCTGTGTTTGGGATTCCTGTAGCCTGAGTGCAGCAGAGGCAGCTTATGGGAGTTCTGTAACCTGGGTGTAGAGAAATGCAGTTGAGCGGAGTTCGGTATCTGGGTGCAGGGAAAAGCACTTTACGGTACTTCTGTACCATGGATTTGGCATTCACAATATGCGGGTTTGCTGTATCCTATGCTGTAGGAGACGCAGCTTATGGGAGCTCTCTGTTTACCGGATGTAGAGAGACACCGTTTACAGCAGTTCTCTATCCTTGGTGTAGACACAAGCTGTTTCCTGGAATTCTGTAGCGTTTACGTAGGCATTCGCAGGATGCGGGTTTTCTGTATCCTGCGTGTAAGAGATGCAGCTTACGGGCGTCCTGTAACCGAAGTGTAGAGAGATGCAGGTTCCAGGAGTTCTGTACGTTGAATGAAGAGAGAAGCCGTTGCCATGAGTTCTGTAGGCTGGGAGTATGCATACGCTGTATTTGGGATTCCTGTAGCCTGAGTGTTTCGGAAGCAGCTTATGGGACCTCTGTAACCTAAGTGTAGAGAGATGCAGTTGCCAGCATTTCTGTATGTTGACTGTAGAGGGAAGCTGCTTCCAAGTGTTGTGTAACTTGGAGTAGGCTTCCACTCCATATGGAATTCCTGTAGCCTGAGAGCAGCAGAGGCAGCTTATGGGAGTTCTGTAACCTGGGTAGAGAGAGAGAGAGAGATAGTTTCCAGTAGTTCTGTAGGATGAATGTAGAGAGAAGCTGTTTATCAGAATTCTGTAGCCTGGAATCAGGCATGCGCTCTCTGCGGGTTTTCCGTATCCTGAGCGTAGGAGGCGCAGCTTACGGGAGCTCTGTTAACTGGATTTAGGGAGACGCCGTCGACAGCAGTTCTCTATCCTTGCTGTAGACACGAGCTGTTTACTGGAGTTCTTTAGCCTGGACTTAGGCATGCGCTCGATGCGGGTTTTCTGTATCCCGCGTGTAGGCGATGCAGCTTTGGGGACCTCTGTAACCTAAGTGTAGAGAGATGCAGTTGCCAGCATTTCCATATGTTGAATGTAGAGGGAAGCTGCTTCCAAGTGTTGTGTAACTTGGAGTAGGCTTACAGGTATTCCTTGTAGCCTGAGTGTGGCAGACGCAGCTTATGGAAGGTCAGTCCCCTGGATGTACAGAGACGCAGTTTACCAGAGTTCTGTATCTGGGTGTAGGGAGAAGCAGTTTACGGGACTTCTGTATCCTGAAATTAGGCATATGCCAAATGTAGGTTTACTGTAGCCTCGGTGTAGGAGAAGCAGCTTACAGGAGCTCTGTCTCCTGGATGTAGTGAGACGAAGTTTTCCCAAGTGCTGTATCCTGGGTGTAGAGAGAAGCAGTTCAAAGAGTTCTGTAGCCTTGGAGTAGGCATACGCTGTGTTTGGGATTCCTGTAGCCTGAGTGCAGCAGAGGCAGCTTATGGGAGTTCTGTAACCTGGGTGTAGAGAAATGCAGTTGAGCGGAGTTCGGTATCTGGGTGCAGGGAAAAGCACTTTACGGTACTTCTGTACCATGGATTTGGCATTCACAATATGCGGGTTTGCTGTATCCTATGCTGTAGGAGACGCAGCTTATGGGAGCTCTCTGTTTACCGGATGTAGAGAGACACCGTTTACAGCAGTTCTCTATCCTTGGTGTAGACACAAGCTGTTTCCTGGAATTCTGTAGCGTTTACGTAGGCATTCGCAGGATGCGGGTTTTCTGTATCCTGCGTGTAAGAGATGCAGCTTACGGGCGTCCTGTAACCGAAGTGTAGAGAGATGCAGGTTCCAGGAGTTCTGTACGTTGAATGAAGAGAGAAGCCGTTGCCATGAGTTCTGTAGGCTGGGAGTATGCATACGCTGTATTTGGGATTCCTGTAGCCTGAGTGTTTCGGAAGCAGCTTATGGGACCTCTGTAACCTAAGTGTAGAGAGATGCAGTTGCCAGCATTTCTGTATGTTGACTGTAGAGGGAAGCTGCTTCCAAGTGTTGTGTAACTTGGAGTAGGCTTCCACTCCATATGGAATTCCTGTAGCCTGAGAGCAGCAGAGGCAGCTTATGGGAGTTCTGTAACCTGGGTAGAGAGAGAGAGAGAGATAGTTTCCAGTAGTTCTGTAGGATGAATGTAGAGAGAAGCTGTTTATCAGAATTCTGTAGCCTGGAATCAGGCATGCGCTCTCTGCGGGTTTTCCGTATCCTGAGCGTAGGAGGCGCAGCTTACGGGAGCTCTGTTAACTGGATTTAGGGAGACGCCGTCGACAGCAGTTCTCTATCCTTGCTGTAGACACGAGCTGTTTACTGCAGTTCTTTAGCCTGGACTTAGGCATGCGCTCGATGCGGGTTTTCTGTATCCCGCGTGTAGGCGATGCAGCTTTGGGGACCTCTGTAACCTAAGTGTAGAGAGATGCAGTTGCCAGCATTTCCATATGTTGAATGTAGAGGGAAGCTGCTTCCAAGTGTTGTGTAACTTGGAGTAGGCTTACAGGTATTCCTTGTAGCCTGAGTGTGGCAGACGCAGCTTATGGAAGGTCAGTCCCCTGGATGTACAGAGACGCAGTTTACCAGAGTTCTGTATCTGGGTGTAGGGAGAAGCAGTTTACGGGACTTCTGTATCCTGAAATTAGGCATATGCCAAATGTAGGTTTACTGTAGCCTCGGTGTAGGAGAAGCAGCTTACAGGAGCTCTGTCTCCTGGATGTAGTGAGACGAAGTTTTCCGAAGTGCTGTATCCTGGGTGTAGAGAGAAGCAGTTCAAAGAGTCCTGTAGCCTTGGAGTAGGCATACGCTGTGTTTGGGATTCCTGTAGCCTGAGTGCAGCAGAGGCAGCTTATGGGAGTTCTGTAACCTGGGTGTAGAGAAATGCAGTTGAGCGGAGTTCGGTATCTGGGTGCAGGGAAAAGCACTTTACGGTACTTCTGTACCATGGATTTGGCATTCACAATATGCGGGTTTGCTGTATCCTATGCTGTAGGAGACGCAGCTTATGGGAGCTCTCTGTTTACCGGATGTAGAGAGACACCGTTTACAGCAGTTCTCTATCCTTGGTGTAGACACAAGCTGTTTCCTGGAATTCTGTAGCGTTTACGTAGGCATTCGCAGGATGCGGGTTTTCTGTATCCTGCGTGTAAGAGATGCAGCTTACGGGCGTCCTGTAACCGAAGTGTAGAGAGATGCAGGTTCCAGGAGTTCTGTACGTTGAATGAAGAGAGAAGCCGTTGCCATGAGTTCTGTAGGCTGGGAGTATGCATACGCTGTATTTGGGATTCCTGTAGCCTGAGTGTTTCGGAAGCAGCTTATGGGACCTCTGTAACCTAAGTGTAGAGAGATGCAGTTGCCAGCATTTCTGTATGTTGACTGTAGAGGGAAGCTGCTTCCAAGTGTTGTGTAACTTGGAGTAGGCTTCCACTCCATATGGAATTCCTGTAGCCTGAGAGCAGCAGAGGCAGCTTATGGGAGTTCTGTAACCTGGGTAGAGAGAGAGAGAGAGATAGTTTCCAGTAGTTCTGTCGGATGAATGTAGAGAGAGGCTGTTTATCAGAATTCTGTAGCCTGGAATCAGGCATGCGCTCTCTGCGGGTTTTCCGTATCCTGAGCGTAGGAGGCGCAGCTTACGGGAGCTCTGTTAACTGGATTTAGGGAGACGCCGTCGACAGCAGTTCTCTATCCTTGCTGTAGACACGAGCTGTTTACTGCAGTTCTTTAGCCTGGACTTAGGCATGCGCTCGATGCGGGTTTTCTGTATCCCGCGTGTAGGCGATGCAGCTTTGGGGACCTCTGTAACCTAAGTGTAGAGAGATGCAGTTGCCAGCATTTCCATATGTTGAATGTAGAGGGAAGCTGCTTCCAAGTGTTGTGTAACTTGGAGTAGGCTTACAGGTATTCCTTGTAGCCTGAGTGTGGCAGACGCAGCTTATGGAAGTTCAGTCCCCTGGATGTACAGAGACGCAGTTTACCAGAGTTCTGTATCTGGGTGTAGGGAGAAGCAGTTTACGGGACTTCTGTATCCTGAAATTAGGCATATGCCAAATGTAGGTTTACTGTAGCCTCGGTGTAGGAGAAGCAGCTTACAGGAGCTCTGTCTCCTGGATGTAGTGAGACGAAGTTTTCCGAAGTGCTGTATCCTGGGTGTAGAGAGAAGCAGTTCAAAGAGTCCTGTAGCCTTGGAGTAGGCATACGCTGTGTTTGGGATTCCTGTAGCCTGAGTGCAGCAGAGGCAGCTTATGGGAGTTCTGTAACCTGGGTGTAGAGAAATGCAGTTGAGCGGAGTTCGGTATCTGGGTGCAGGGAAAAGCACTTTACGGTACTTCTGTACCATGGATTTGGCATTCACAATATGCGGGTTTGCTGTATCCTATGCTGTAGGAGACGCAGCTTATGGGAGCTCTCTGTTTACCGGATGTAGAGAGACACCGTTTACAGCAGTTCTCTATCCTTGGTGTAGACACAAGCTGTTTCCTGGAATTCTGTAGCGTTTACGTAGGCATTCGCAGGATGCGGGTTTTCTGTATCCTGCGTGTAAGAGATGCAGCTTACGGGCGTCCTGTAACCGAAGTGTAGAGAGATGCAGGTTCCAGGAGTTCTGTACGTTGAATGAAGAGAGAAGCCGTTGCCATGAGTTCTGTAGGCTGGGAGTATGCATACGCTGTATTTGGGATTCCTGTAGCCTGAGTGTTTCGGAAGCAGCTTATGGGACCTCTGTAACCTAAGTGTAGAGAGATGCAGTTGCCAGCATTTCTGTATGTTGACTGTAGAGGGAAGCTGCTTCCAAGTGTTGTGTAACTTGGAGTAGGCTTCCACTCCATATGGAATTCCTGTAGCCTGAGAGCAGCAGAGGCAGCTTATGGGAGTTCTGTAACCTGGGTAGAGAGAGAGAGAGAGATAGTTTCCAGTAGTTCTGTAGGATGAATGTAGAGAGAGGCTGTTTATCAGAATTCTGTAGCCTGGAATCAGGCATGCGCTCTCTGCGGGTTTTCCGTATCCTGAGCGTAGGAGGCGCAGCTTACGGGAGCTCTGTTAACTGGATTTAGGGAGACGCCGTCGACAGCAGTTCTCTATCCTTGCTGTAGACACGAGCTGTTTACTGCAGTTCTTTAGCCTGGACTTAGGCATGCGCTCGATGCGGGTTTTCTGTATCCCGCGTGTAGGCGATGCAGCTTTGGGGACCTCTGTAACCTAAGTGTAGAGAGATGCAGTTGCCAGCATTTCCATATGTTGAATGTAGAGGGAAGCTGCTTCCAAGTGTTGTGTAACTTGGAGTAGGCTTACAGGTATTCCTTGTAGCCTGAGTGTGGCAGACGCAGCTTATGGAAGGTCAGTCCCCTGGATGTACAGAGACGCAGTTTACCAGAGTTCTGTATCTGGGTGTAGGGAGAAGCAGTTTACGGGACTTCTGTATCCTGAAATTAGGCATATGCCAAATGTAGGTTTACTGTAGCCTCGGTGTAGGAGAAGCAGCTTACAGGAGCTCTGTCTCCTGGATGTAGTGAGACGAAGTTTTCCGAAGTGCTGTATCCTGGGTGTAGAGAGAAGCAGTTCAAAGAGTCCTGTAGCCTTGGAGTAGGCATACGCTGTGTTTGGGATTCCTGTAGCCTGAGTGCAGCAGAGGCAGCTTATGGGAGTTCTGTAACCTGGGTGTAGAGAAATGCAGTTGAGCGGAGTTCGGTATCTGGGTGCAGGGAAAAGCACTTTACGGTACTTCTGTACCATGGATTTGGCATTCACAATATGCGGGTTTGCTGTATCCTATGCTGTAGGAGACGCAGCTTATGGGAGCTCTCTGTTTACCGGATGTAGAGAGACACCGTTTACAGCAGTTCTCTATCCTTGGTGTAGACACAAGCTGTTTCCTGGAATTCTGTAGCGTTTACGTAGGCATTCGCAGGATGCGGGTTTTCTGTATCCTGCGTGTAAGAGATGCAGCTTACGGGCGTCCTGTAACCGAAGTGTAGAGAGATGCAGGTTCCAGGAGTTCTGTACGTTGAATGAAGAGAGAAGCCGTTGCCATGAGTTCTGTAGGCTGGGAGTATGCATACGCTGTATTTGGGATTCCTGTAGCCTGAGTGTTTCGGAAGCAGCTTATGGGACCTCTGTAACCTAAGTGTAGAGAGATGCAGTTGCCAGCATTTCTGTATGTTGACTGTAGAGGGAAGCTGCTTCCAAGTGTTGTGTAACTTGGAGTAGGCTTCCACTCCATATGGAATTCCTGTAGCCTGAGAGCAGCAGAGGCAGCTTATGGGAGTTCTGTAACCTGGGTAGAGAGAGAGAGAGAGATAGTTTCCAGTAGTTCTGTCGGATGAATGTAGAGAGAGGCTGTTTATCAGAATTCTGTAGCCTGGAATCAGGCATGCGCTCTCTGCGGGTTTTCCGTATCCTGAGCGTAGGAGGCGCAGCTTACGGGAGCTCTGTTAACTGGATTTAGGGAGACGCCGTCGACAGCAGTTCTCTATCCTTGCTGTAGACACGAGCTGTTTACTGGAGTTCTTTAGCCTGGACTTAGGCATGCGCTCGATGCGGGTTTTCTGTATCCCGCGTGTAGGCGATGCAGCTTTGGGGACCTCTGTAACCTAAGTGTAGAGAGATGCAGTTGCCAGCATTTCCATATGTTGAATGTAGAGGGAAGCTGCTTCCAAGTGTTGTGTAACTTGGAGTAGGCTTACAGGTATTCCTTGTAGCCTGAGTGTGGCAGACGCAGCTTATGGAAGGTCAGTCCCCTGGATGTACAGAGACGCAGTTTACCAGAGTTCTGTATCTGGGTGTAGGGAGAAGCAGTTTACGGGACTTCTGTATCCTGAAATTAGGCATATGCCAAATGTAGGTTTACTGTAGCCTCGGTGTAGGAGAAGCAGCTTACAGGAGCTCTGTCTCCTGGATGTAGTGAGACGAAGTTTTCCGAAGTGCTGTATCCTGGGTGTAGAGAGAAGCAGTTCAAAGAGTCCTGTAGCCTTGGAGTAGGCATACGCTGTGTTTGGGATTCCTGTAGCCTGAGTGCAGCAGAGGCAGCTTATGGGAGTTCTGTAACCTGGGTGTAGAGAAATGCAGTTGAGCGGAGTTCGGTATCTGGGTGCAGGGAAAAGCACTTTACGGTACTTCTGTACCATGGATTTGGCATTCACAATATGCGGGTTTGCTGTATCCTATGCTGTAGGAGACGCAGCTTATGGGAGCTCTCTGTTTACCGGATGTAGAGAGACACCGTTTACAGCAGTTCTCTATCCTTGGTGTAGACACAAGCTGTTTCCTGGAATTCTGTAGCGTTTACGTAGGCATTCGCAGGATGCGGGTTTTCTGTATCCTGCGTGTAAGAGATGCAGCTTACGGGCGTCCTGTAACCGAAGTGTAGAGAGATGCAGGTTCCAGGAGTTCTGTACGTTGAATGAAGAGAGAAGCCGTTGCCATGAGTTCTGTAGGCTGGGAGTATGCATACGCTGTATTTGGGATTCCTGTAGCCTGAGTGTTTCGGAAGCAGCTTATGGGACCTCTGTAACCTAAGTGTAGAGAGATGCAGTTGCCAGCATTTCTGTATGTTGACTGTAGAGGGAAGCTGCTTCCAAGTGTTGTGTAACTTGGAGTAGGCTTCCACTCCATATGGAATTCCTGTAGCCTGAGAGCAGCAGAGGCAGCTTATGGGAGTTCTGTAACCTGGGTAGAGAGAGAGAGAGAGATAGTTTCCAGTAGTTCTGTCGGATGAATGTAGAGAGAGGCTGTTTATCAGAATTCTGTAGCCTGGAATCAGGCATGCGCTCTCTGCGGGTTTTCCGTATCCTGAGCGTAGGAGGCGCAGCTTACGGGAGCTCTGTTAACTGGATTTAGGGAGACGCCGTCGACAGCAGTTCTCTATCCTTGCTGTAGACACGAGCTGTTTACTGCAGTTCTTTAGCCTGGACTTAGGCATGCGCTCGATGCGGGTTTTCTGTATCCCGCGTGTAGGCGATGCAGCTTTGGGGACCTCTGTAACCTAAGTGTAGAGAGATGCAGTTGCCAGCATTTCCATATGTTGAATGTAGAGGGAAGCTGCTTCCAAGTGTTGTGTAACTTGGAGTAGGCTTACAGGTATTCCTTGTAGCCTGAGTGTGGCAGACGCAGCTTATGGAAGGTCAGTCCCCTGGATGTACAGAGACGCAGTTTACCAGAGTTCTGTATCTGGGTGTAGGGAGAAGCAGTTTACGGGACTTCTGTATCCTGAAATTAGGCATATGCCAAATGTAGGTTTACTGTAGCCTCGGTGTAGGAGAAGCAGCTTACAGGAGCTCTGTCTCCTGGATGTAGTGAGACGAAGTTTTCCGAAGTGCTGTATCCTGGGTGTAGAGAGAAGCAGTTCAAAGAGTCCTGTAGCCTTGGAGTAGGCATACGCTGTGTTTGGGATTCCTGTAGCCTGAGTGCAGCAGAGGCAGCTTATGGGAGTTCTGTAACCTGGGTGTAGAGAAATGCAGTTGAGCGGAGTTCGGTATCTGGGTGCAGGGAAAAGCACTTTACGGTACTTCTGTACCATGGATTTGGCATTCACAATATGCGGGTTTGCTGTATCCTATGCTGTAGGAGACGCAGCTTATGGGAGCTCTCTGTTTACCGGATGTAGAGAGACACCGTTTACAGCAGTTCTCTATCCTTGGTGTAGACACAAGCTGTTTCCTGGAATTCTGTAGCGTTTACGTAGGCATTCGCAGGATGCGGGTTTTCTGTATCCTGCGTGTAAGAGATGCAGCTTACGGGCGTCCTGTAACCGAAGTGTAGAGAGATGCAGGTTCCAGGAGTTCTGTACGTTGAATGAAGAGAGAAGCCGTTGCCATGAGTTCTGTAGGCTGGGAGTATGCATACGCTGTATTTGGGATTCCTGTAGCCTGAGTGTTTCGGAAGCAGCTTATGGGACCTCTGTAACCTAAGTGTAGAGAGATGCAGTTGCCAGCATTTCTGTATGTTGACTGTAGAGGGAAGCTGCTTCCAAGTGTTGTGTAACTTGGAGTAGGCTTCCACTCCATATGGAATTCCTGTAGCCTGAGAGCAGCAGAGGCAGCTTATGGGAGTTCTGTAACCTGGGTAGAGAGAGAGAGAGAGATAGTTTCCAGTAGTTCTGTCGGATGAATGTAGAGAGAAGCTGTTTATCAGAATTCTGTAGCCTGGAATCAGGCATGCGCTCTCTGCGGGTTTTCCGTATCCTGAGCGTAGGAGGCGCAGCTTACGGGAGCTCTGTTAACTGGATTTAGGGAGACGCCGTTGACAGCAGTTCTCTATCCTTGCTGTAGACACGAGCTGTTTACTGGAGTTCTTTAGCCTGGACTTAGGCATGCGCTCGATGCGGGTTTTCTGTATCCCGCGTGTAGGCGATGCAGCTTTGGGGACCTCTGTAACCTAAGTGTAGAGAGATGCAGTTGCCAGCATTTCCATATGTTGAATGTAGAGGGAAGCTGCTTCCAAGTGTTGTGTAACTTGGAGTAGGCTTACAGGTATTCCTTGTAGCCTGAGTGTGGCAGACGCAGCTTATGGAAGGTCAGTCCCCTGGATGTACAGAGACGCAGTTTACCAGAGTTCTGTATCTGGGTGTAGGGAGAAGCAGTTTACGGGACTTCTGTATCCTGAAATTAGGCATATGCCAAATGTAGGCTTACTGTAGCCTCGGTGTAGGAGAAGCAGCTTACAGGAGCTCTGTCTCCTGGATGTAGTGAGACGAAGTTTTCCGAAGTGCTGTATCCTGGGTGTAGAGAGAAGCAGTTCAAAGAGTCCTGTAGCCTTGGAGTAGGCATACGCTGTGTTTGGGATTCCTGTAGCCTGAGTGCAGCAGAGGCAGCTTATGGGAGTTCTGTAACCTGGGTGTAGAGAAATGCAGTTGAGCGGAGTTCGGTATCTGGGTGCAGGGAAAAGCACTTTACGGTACTTCTGTACCATGGATTTGGCATTCACAATATGCGGGTTTGCTGTATCCTATGCTGTAGGAGACGCAGCTTATGGGAGCTCTCTGTTTACCGGATGTAGAGAGACACCGTTTACAGCAGTTCTCTATCCTTGGTGTAGACACAAGCTGTTTCCTGGAATTCTGTAGCGTTTACGTAGGCATTCGCAGGATGCGGGTTTTCTGTATCCTGCGTGTAAGAGATGCAGCTTACGGGCGTCCTGTAACCGAAGTGTAGAGAGATGCAGGTTCCAGGAGTTCTGTACGTTGAATGAAGAGAGAAGCCGTTGCCATGAGTTCTGTAGGCTGGGAGTATGCATACGCTGTATGTGGGATTCCTGTAGCCTGAGTGTTTCGGAAGCAGCTTATGGGACCTCTGTAACCTAAGTGTAGAGAGATGCAGTTGCCAGCATTTCTGTATGTTGACTGTAGAGGGAAGCTGCTTCCAAGTGTTGTGTAACTTGGAGTAGGCTTCCACTCCATATGGAATTCCTGTAGCCTGAGAGCAGCAGAGGCAGCTTATGGGAGTTCTGTAACCTGGGTAGAGAGAGAGAGAGAGATAGTTTCCAGTAGTTCTGTCGGATGAATGTAGAGAGAAGCTGTTTATCAGAATTCTGTAGCCTGGAATCAGGCATGCGCTCTCTGCGGGTTTTCCGTATCCTGAGCGTAGGAGGCGCAGCTTACGGGAGCTCTGTTAACTGGATTTAGGGAGACGCCGTTGACAGCAGTTCTCTATCCTTGCTGTAGACACGAGCTGTTTACTGGAGTTCTTTAGCCTGGACTTAGGCATGCGCTCGATGCGGGTTTTCTGTATCCCGCGTGTAGGCGATGCAGCTTTGGGGACCTCTGTAACCTAAGTGTAGAGAGATGCAGTTGCCAGCATTTCCATATGTTGAATGTAGAGGGAAGCTGCTTCCAAGTGTTGTGTAACTTGGAGTAGGCTTACAGGTATTCCTTGTAGCCTGAGTGTGGCAGACGCAGCTTATGGAAGGTCAGTCCCCTGGATGTACAGAGACGCAGTTTACCAGAGTTCTGTATCTGGGTGTAGGGAGAAGCAGTTTACGGGACTTCTGTATCCTGAAATTAGGCATATGCCAAATGTAGGCTTACTGTAGCCTCGGTGTAGGAGAAGCAGCTTACAGGAGCTCTGTCTCCTGGATGTAGTGAGACGAAGTTTTCCGAAGTGCTGTATCCTGGGTGTAGAGAGAAGCAGTTCAAAGAGTCCTGTAGCCTTGGAGTAGGCATACGCTGTGTTTGGGATTCCTGTAGCCTGAGTGCAGCAGAGGCAGCTTATGGGAGTTCTGTAACCTGGGTGTAGAGAAATGCAGTTGAGCGGAGTTCGGTATCTGGGTGCAGGGAAAAGCACTTTACGGTACTTCTGTACCATGGATTTGGCATTCACAATATGCGGGTTTGCTGTATCCTATGCTGTAGGAGACGCAGCTTATGGGAGCTCTCTGTTTACCGGATGTAGAGAGACACCGTTTACAGCAGTTCTCTATCCTTGGTGTAGACACAAGCTGTTTCCTGGAATTCTGTAGCGTTTACGTAGGCATTCGCAGGATGCGGGTTTTCTGTATCCTGCGTGTAAGAGATGCAGCTTACGGGCGTCCTGTAACCGAAGTGTAGAGAGATGCAGGTTCCAGGAGTTCTGTACGTTGAATGAAGAGAGAAGCCGTTGCCATGAGTTCTGTAGGCTGGGAGTATGCATACGCTGTATTTGGGATTCCTGTAGCCTGAGTGTTTCGGAAGCAGCTTATGGGACCTCTGTAACCTAAGTGTAGAGAGATGCAGTTGCCAGCATTTCTGTATGTTGACTGTAGAGGGAAGCTGCTTCCAAGTGTTGTGTAACTTGGAGTAGGCTTCCACTCCATATGGAATTCCTGTAGCCTGAGAGCAGCAGAGGCAGCTTATGGGAGTTCTGTAACCTGGGTAGAGAGAGAGAGAGAGATAGTTTCCAGTAGTTCTGTCGGATGAATGTAGAGAGAAGCTGTTTATCAGAATTCTGTAGCCTGGAATCAGGCATGCGCTCTCTGCGGGTTTTCCGTATCCTGAGCGTAGGAGGCGCAGCTTACGGGAGCTCTGTTAACTGGATTTAGGGAGACGCCGTCGACAGCAGTTCTCTATCCTTGCTGTAGACACGAGCTGTTTACTGGAGTTCTTTAGCCTGGACTTAGGCATGCGCTCGATGCGGGTTTTCTGTATCCCGCGTGTAGGCGATGCAGCTTTGGGGACCTCTGTAACCTAAGTGTAGAGAGATGCAGTTGCCAGCATTTCCATATGTTGAATGTAGAGGGAAGCTGCTTCCAAGTGTTGTGTAACTTGGAGTAGGCTTACAGGTATTCCTTGTAGCCTGAGTGTGGCAGACGCAGCTTATGGAAGGTCAGTCCCCTGGATGTACAGAGACGCAGTTTACCAGAGTTCTGTATCTGGGTGTAGGGAGAAGCAGTTTACGGGACTTCTGTATCCTGAAATTAGGCATATGCCAAATGTAGGCTTACTGTAGCCTCGGTGTAGGAGAAGCAGCTTACAGGAGCTCTGTCTCCTGGATGTAGTGAGACGAAGTTTTCCGAAGTGCTGTATCCTGGGTGTAGAGAGAAGCAATTCAAAGAGTCCTGTAGCCTTGGAGTAGGCATACGCTGTGTTTGGGATTCCTGTAGCCTGAGTGCAGCAGAGGCAGCTTATGGGAGTTCTGTAACCTGGGTGTAGAGAAATGCAGTTGAGCGGAGTTCGGTATCTGGGTGCAGGGAAAAGCACTTTACGGTACTTCTGTACCATGGATTTGGCATTCACAATATGCGGGTTTGCTGTATCCTATGCTGTAGGAGACGCAGCTTATGGGAGCTCTCTGTTTACCGGATGTAGAGAGACACCGTTTACAGCAGTTCTCTATCCTTGGTGTAGACACAAGCTGTTTCCTGGAATTCTGTAGCGTTTACGTAGGCATTCGCAGGATGCGGGTTTTCTGTATCCTGCGTGTAAGAGATGCAGCTTACGGGCGTCCTGTAACCGAAGTGTAGAGAGATGCAGGTTCCAGGAGTTCTGTACGTTGAATGAAGAGAGAAGCCGTTGCCATGAGTTCTGTAGGCTGGGAGTATGCATACGCTGTATGTGGGATTCCTGTAGCCTGAGTGTTTCGGAAGCAGCTTATGGGACCTCTGTAACCTAAGTGTAGAGAGATGCAGTTGCCAGCATTTCTGTATGTTGACTGTAGAGGGAAGCTGCTTCCAAGTGTTGTGTAACTTGGAGTAGGCTTCCACTCCATATGGAATTCCTGTAGCCTGAGAGCAGCAGAGGCAGCTTATGGGAGTTCTGTAACCTGGGTAGAGAGAGAGATAGTTTCCAGTAGTTCTGTCGGATGAATGTAGAGAGAAGCTGTTTATCAGAATTCTGTAGCCTGGAATCAGGCATGCGCTCTCTGCGGGTTTTCCGTATCCTGAGCGTAGGAGGCGCAGCTTACGGGAGCTCTGTTAACTGGATTTAGGGAGACGCCGTTGACAGCAGTTCTCTATCCTTGCTGTAGACACGAGCTGTTTACTGGAGTTCTTTAGCCTGGACTTAGGCATGCGCTCGATGCGGGTTTTCTGTATCCCGCGTGTAGGCGATGCAGCTTTGGGGACCTCTGTAACCTAAGTGTAGAGAGATGCAGTTGCCAGCATTTCCATATGTTGAATGTAGAGGGAAGCTGCTTCCAAGTGTTGTGTAACTTGGAGTAGGCTTACAGGTATTCCTTGTAGCCTGAGTGTGGCAGACGCAGCTTATGGAAGGTCAGTCCCCTGGATGTACAGAGACGCAGTTTACCAGAGTTCTGTATCTGGGTGTAGGGAGAAGCAGTTTACGGGACTTCTGTATCCTGAAATTAGGCATATGCCAAATGTAGGTTTACTGTAGCCTCGGTGTAGGAGAAGCAGCTTACAGGAGCTCTGTCTCCTGGATGTAGTGAGACGAAGTTTTCCGAAGTGCTGTATCCTGGGTGTAGAGAGAAGCAGTTCAAAGAGTCCTGTAGCCTTGGAGTAGGCATACGCTGTGTTTGGGATTCCTGTAGCCTGAGTGCAGCAGAGGCAGCTTATGGGAGTTCTGTAACCTGGGTGTAGAGAAATGCAGTTGAGCGGAGTTCGGTATCTGGGTGCAGGGAAAAGCACTTTACGGTACTTCTGTACCATGGATTTGGCATTCACAATATGCGGGTTTGCTGTATCCTATGCTGTAGGAGACGCAGCTTATGGGAGCTCTCTGTTTACCGGATGTAGAGAGACACCGTTTACAGCAGTTCTCTATCCTTGGTGTAGACACAAGCTGTTTCCTGGAATTCTGTAGCGTTTACGTAGGCATTCGCAGGATGCGGGTTTTCTGTATCCTGCGTGTAAGAGATGCAGCTTACGGGCGTCCTGTAACCGAAGTGTAGAGAGATGCAGGTTCCAGGAGTTCTGTACGTTGAATGAAGAGAGAAGCCGTTGCCATGAGTTCTGTAGGCTGGGAGTATGCATACGCTGTATTTGGGATTCCTGTAGCCTGAGTGTTTCGGAAGCAGCTTATGGGACCTCTGTAACCTAAGTGTAGAGAGATGCAGTTGCCAGCATTTCTGTATGTTGACTGTAGAGGGAAGCTGCTTCCAAGTGTTGTGTAACTTGGAGTAGGCTTCCACTCCATATGGAATTCCTGTAGCCTGAGAGCAGCAGAGGCAGCTTATGGGAGTTCTGTAACCTGGGTAGAGAGAGAGAGAGAGATAGTTTCCAGTAGTTCTGTCGGATGAATGTAGAGAGAAGCTGTTTATCAGAATTCTGTAGCCTGGAATCAGGCATGCGCTCTCTGCGGGTTTTCCGTATCCTGAGCGTAGGAGGCGCAGCTTACGGGAGCTCTGTTAACTGGATTTAGGGAGACGCCGTTGACAGCAGTTCTCTATCCTTGCTGTAGACACGAGCTGTTTACTGGAGTTCTTTAGCCTGGACTTAGGCATGCGCTCGATGCGGGTTTTCTGTATCCCGCGTGTAGGCGATGCAGCTTTGGGGACCTCTGTAACCTAAGTGTAGAGAGATGCAGTTGCCAGCATTTCCATATGTTGAATGTAGAGGGAAGCTGCTTCCAAGTGTTGTGTAACTTGGAGTAGGCTTACAGGTATTCCTTGTAGCCTGAGTGTGGCAGACGCAGCTTATGGAAGGTCAGTCCCCTGGATGTACAGAGACGCAGTTTACCAGAGTTCTGTATCTGGGTGTAGGGAGAAGCAGTTTACGGGACTTCTGTATCCTGAAATTAGGCATATGCCAAATGTAGGCTTACTGTAGCCTCGGTGTAGGAGAAGCAGCTTACAGGAGCTCTGTCTCCTGGATGTAGTGAGACGAAGTTTTCCGAAGTGCTGTATCCTGGGTGTAGAGAGAAGCAGTTCAAAGAGTCCTGTAGCCTTGGAGTAGGCATACGCTGTGTTTGGGATTCCTGTAGCCTGAGTGCAGCAGAGGCAGCTTATGGGAGTTCTGTAACCTGGGTGTAGAGAAATGCAGTTGAGCGGAGTTCGGTATCTGGGTGCAGGGAAAAGCACTTTACGGTACTTCTGTACCATGGATTTGGCATTCACAATATGCGGGTTTGCTGTATCCTATGCTGTAGGAGACGCAGCTTATGGGAGCTCTCTGTTTACCGGATGTAGAGAGACACCGTTTACAGCAGTTCTCTATCCTTGGTGTAGACACAAGCTGTTTCCTGGAATTCTGTAGCGTTTACGTAGGCATTCGCAGGATGCGGGTTTTCTGTATCCTGCGTGTAAGAGATGCAGCTTACGGGCGTCCTGTAACCGAAGTGTAGAGAGATGCAGGTTCCAGGAGTTCTGTACGTTGAATGAAGAGAGAAGCCGTTGCCATGAGTTCTGTAGGCTGGGAGTATGCATACGCTGTATTTGGGATTCCTGTAGCCTGAGTGTTTCGGAAGCAGCTTATGGGACCTCTGTAACCTAAGTGTAGAGAGATGCAGTTGCCAGCATTTCTGTATGTTGACTGTAGAGGGAAGCTGCTTCCAAGTGTTGTGTAACTTGGAGTAGGCTTCCACTCCATATGGAATTCCTGTAGCCTGAGAGCAGCAGAGGCAGCTTATGGGAGTTCTGTAACCTGGGTAGAGAGAGAGAGAGAGATAGTTTCCAGTAGTTCTGTCGGATGAATGTAGAGAGAAGCTGTTTATCAGAATTCTGTAGCCTGGAATCAGGCATGCGCTCTCTGCGGGTTTTCCGTATCCTGAGCGTAGGAGGCGCAGCTTACGGGAGCTCTGTTAACTGGATTTAGGGAGACGCCGTTGACAGCAGTTCTCTATCCTTGCTGTAGACACGAGCTGTTTACTGGAGTTCTTTAGCCTGGACTTAGGCATGCGCTCGATGCGGGTTTTCTGTATCCCGCGTGTAGGCGATGCAGCTTTGGGGACCTCTGTAACCTAAGTGTAGAGAGATGCAGTTGCCAGCATTTCCATATGTTGAATGTAGAGGGAAGCTGCTTCCAAGTGTTGTGTAACTTGGAGTAGGCTTACAGGTATTCCTTGTAGCCTGAGTGTGGCAGACGCAGCTTATGGAAGGTCAGTCCCCTGGATGTACAGAGACGCAGTTTACCAGAGTTCTGTATCTGGGTGTAGGGAGAAGCAGTTTACGGGACTTCTGTATCCTGAAATTAGGCATATGCCAAATGTAGGCTTACTGTAGCCTCGGTGTAGGAGAAGCAGCTTACAGGAGCTCTGTCTCCTGGATGTAGTGAGACGAAGTTTTCCGAAGTGCTGTATCCTGGGTGTAGAGAGAAGCAGTTCAAAGAGTCCTGTAGCCTTGGAGTAGGCATACGCTGTGTTTGGGATTCCTGTAGCCTGAGTGCAGCAGAGGCAGCTTATGGGAGTTCTGTAACCTGGGTGTAGAGAAATGCAGTTGAGCGGAGTTCGGTATCTGGGTGCAGGGAAAAGCACTTTACGGTACTTCTGTACCATGGATTTGGCATTCACAATATGCGGGTTTGCTGTATCCTATGCTGTAGGAGACGCAGCTTATGGGAGCTCTCTGTTTACCGGATGTAGAGAGACACCGTTTACAGCAGTTCTCTATCCTTGGTGTAGACACAAGCTGTTTCCTGGAATTCTGTAGCGTTTACGTAGGCATTCGCAGGATGCGGGTTTTCTGTATCCTGCGTGTAAGAGATGCAGCTTACGGGCGTCCTGTAACCGAAGTGTAGAGAGATGCAGGTTCCAGGAGTTCTGTACGTTGAATGAAGAGAGAAGCCGTTGCCATGAGTTCTGTAGGCTGGGAGTATGCATACGCTGTATTTGGGATTCCTGTAGCCTGAGTGTTTCGGAAGCAGCTTATGGGACCTCTGTAACCTAAGTGTAGAGAGATGCAGTTGCCAGCATTTCTGTATGTTGACTGTAGAGGGAAGCTGCTTCCAAGTGTTGTGTAACTTGGAGTAGGCTTCCACTCCATATGGAATTCCTGTAGCCTGAGAGCAGCAGAGGCAGCTTATGGGAGTTCTGTAACCTGGGTAGAGAGAGAGAGAGAGATAGTTTCCAGTAGTTCTGTCGGATGAATGTAGAGAGAAGCTGTTTATCAGAATTCTGTAGCCTGGAATCAGGCATGCGCTCTCTGCGGGTTTTCCGTATCCTGAGCGTAGGAGGCGCAGCTTACGGGAGCTCTGTTAACTGGATTTAGGGAGACGCCGTTGACAGCAGTTCTCTATCCTTGCTGTAGACACGAGCTGTTTACTGGAGTTCTTTAGCCTGGACTTAGGCATGCGCTCGATGCGGGTTTTCTGTATCCCGCGTGTAGGCGATGCAGCTTTGGGGACCTCTGTAACCTAAGTGTAGAGAGATGCAGTTGCCAGCATTTCCATATGTTGAATGTAGAGGGAAGCTGCTTCCAAGTGTTGTGTAACTTGGAGTAGGCTTACAGGTATTCCTTGTAGCCTGAGTGTGGCAGACGCAGCTTATGGAAGGTCAGTCCCCTGGATGTACAGAGACGCAGTTTACCAGAGTTCTGTATCTGGGTGTAGGGAGAAGCAGTTTACGGGACTTCTGTATCCTGAAATTAGGCATATGCCAAATGTAGGCTTACTGTAGCCTCGGTGTAGGAGAAGCAGCTTACAGGAGCTCTGTCTCCTGGATGTAGTGAGACGAAGTTTTCCGAAGTGCTGTATCCTGGGTGTAGAGAGAAGCAGTTCAAAGAGTCCTGTAGCCTTGGAGTAGGCATACGCTGTGTTTGGGATTCCTGTAGCCTGAGTGCAGCAGAGGCAGCTTATGGGAGTTCTGTAACCTGGGTGTAGAGAAATGCAGTTGAGCGGAGTTCGGTATCTGGGTGCAGGGAAAAGCACTTTACGGTACTTCTGTACCATGGATTTGGCATTCACAATATGCGGGTTTGCTGTATCCTATGCTGTAGGAGACGCAGCTTATGGGAGCTCTCTGTTTACCGGATGTAGAGAGACACCGTTTACAGCAGTTCTCTATCCTTGGTGTAGACACAAGCTGTTTCCTGGAATTCTGTAGCGTTTACGTAGGCATTCGCAGGATGCGGGTTTTCTGTATCCTGCGTGTAAGAGATGCAGCTTACGGGCGTCCTGTAACCGAAGTGTAGAGAGATGCAGGTTCCAGGAGTTCTGTACGTTGAATGAAGAGAGAAGCCGTTGCCATGAGTTCTGTAGGCTGGGAGTATGCATACGCTGTATTTGGGATTCCTGTAGCCTGAGTGTTTCGGAAGCAGCTTATGGGACCTCTGTAACCTAAGTGTAGAGAGATGCAGTTGCCAGCATTTCTGTATGTTGACTGTAGAGGGAAGCTGCTTCCAAGTGTTGTGTAACTTGGAGTAGGCTTCCACTCCATATGGAATTCCTGTAGCCTGAGAGCAGCAGAGGCAGCTTATGGGAGTTCTGTAACCTGGGTAGAGAGAGAGATAGTTTCCAGTAGTTCTGTCGGATGAATGTAGAGAGAAGCTGTTTATCAGAATTCTGTAGCCTGGAATCAGGCATGCGCTCTCTGCGGGTTTTCCGTATCCTGAGCGTAGGAGGCGCAGCTTACGGGAGCTCTGTTAACTGGATTTAGGGAGACGCCGTTGACAGCAGTTCTCTATCCTTGCTGTAGACACGAGCTGTTTACTGGAGTTCTTTAGCCTGGACTTAGGCATGCGCTCGATGCGGGTTTTCTGTATCCCGCGTGTAGGCGATGCAGCTTTGGGGACCTCTGTAACCTAAGTGTAGAGAGATGCAGTTGCCAGCATTTCCATATGTTGAATGTAGAGGGAAGCTGCTTCCAAGTGTTGTGTAACTTGGAGTAGGCTTACAGGTATTCCTTGTAGCCTGAGTGTGGCAGACGCAGCTTATGGAAGGTCAGTCCCCTGGATGTACAGAGACGCAGTTTACCAGAGTTCTGTATCTGGGTGTAGGGAGAAGCAGTTTACGGGACTTCTGTATCCTGAAATTAGGCATATGCCAAATGTAGGTTTACTGTAGCCTCGGTGTAGGAGAAGCAGCTTACAGGAGCTCTGTCTCCTGGATGTAGTGAGACGAAGTTTTCCGAAGTGCTGTATCCTGGGTGTAGAGAGAAGCAGTTCAAAGAGTCCTGTAGCCTTGGAGTAGGCATACGCTGTGTTTGGGATTCCTGTAGCCTGAGTGCAGCAGAGGCAGCTTATGGGAGTTCTGTAACCTGGGTGTAGAGAAATGCAGTTGAGCGGAGTTCGGTATCTGGGTGCAGGGAAAAGCACTTTACGGTACTTCTGTACCATGGATTTGGCATTCACAATATGCGGGTTTGCTGTATCCTATGCTGTAGGAGACGCAGCTTATGGGAGCTCTCTGTTTACCGGATGTAGAGAGACACCGTTTACAGCAGTTCTCTATCCTTGGTGTAGACACAAGCTGTTTCCTGGAATTCTGTAGCGTTTACGTAGGCATTCGCAGGATGCGGGTTTTCTGTATCCTGCGTGTAAGAGATGCAGCTTACGGGCGTCCTGTAACCGAAGTGTAGAGAGATGCAGGTTCCAGGAGTTCTGTACGTTGAATGAAGAGAGAAGCCGTTGCCATGAGTTCTGTAGGCTGGGAGTATGCATACGCTGTATGTGGGATTCCTGTAGCCTGAGTGTTTCGGAAGCAGCTTATGGGACCTCTGTAACCTAAGTGTAGAGAGATGCAGTTGCCAGCATTTCTGTATGTTGACTGTAGAGGGAAGCTGCTTCCAAGTGTTGTGTAACTTGGAGTAGGCTTCCACTCCATATGGAATTCCTGTAGCCTGAGAGCAGCAGAGGCAGCTTATGGGAGTTCTGTAACCTGGGTAGAGAGAGAGAGATAGTTTCCAGTAGTTCTGTCGGATGAATGTAGAGAGAGGCTGTTTATCAGAATTCTGTAGCCTGGAATCAGGCATGCGCTCTCTGCGGGTTTTCCGTATCCTGAGCGTAGGAGGCGCAGCTTACGGGAGCTCTGTTAACTGGATTTAGGGAGACGCCGTTGACAGCAGTTCTCTATCCTTGCTGTAGACACGAGCTGTTTACTGGAGTTCTTTAGCCTGGACTTAGGCATGCGCTCGATGCGGGTTTTCTGTATCCCGCGTGTAGGCGATGCAGCTTTGGGGACCTCTGTAACCTAAGTGTAGAGAGATGCAGTTGCCAGCATTTCCATATGTTGAATGTAGAGGGAAGCTGCTTCCAAGTGTTGTGTAACTTGGAGTAGGCTTACAGGTATTCCTTGTAGCCTGAGTGTGGCAGACGCAGCTTATGGAAGGTCAGTCCCCTGGATGTACAGAGACGCAGTTTACCAGAGTTCTGTATCTGGGTGTAGGGAGAAGCAGTTTACGGGACTTCTGTATCCTGAAATTAGGCATATGCCAAATGTAGGTTTACTGTAGCCTCGGTGTAGGAGAAGCAGCTTACAGGAGCTCTGTCTCCTGGATGTAGTGAGACGAAGTTTTCCGAAGTGCTGTATCCTGGGTGTAGAGAGAAGCAGTTCAAAGAGTCCTGTAGCCTTGGAGTAGGCATACGCTGTGTTTGGGATTCCTGTAGCCTGAGTGCAGCAGAGGCAGCTTATGGGAGTTCTGTAACCTGGGTGTAGAGAAATGCAGTTGAGCGGAGTTCGGTATCTGGGTGCAGGGAAAAGCACTTTACGGTACTTCTGTACCATGGATTTGGCATTCACAATATGCGGGTTTGCTGTATCCTATGCTGTAGGAGACGCAGCTTATGGGAGCTCTCTGTTTACCGGATGTAGAGAGACACCGTTTACAGCAGTTCTCTATCCTTGGTGTAGACACAAGCTGTTTCCTGGAATTCTGTAGCGTTTACGTAGGCATTCGCAGGATGCGGGTTTTCTGTATCCTGCGTGTAAGAGATGCAGCTTACGGGCGTCCTGTAACCGAAGTGTAGAGAGATGCAGGTTCCAGGAGTTCTGTACGTTGAATGAAGAGAGAAGCCGTTGCCATGAGTTCTGTAGGCTGGGAGTATGCATACGCTGTATTTGGGATTCCTGTAGCCTGAGTGTTTCGGAAGCAGCTTATGGGACCTCTGTAACCTAAGTGTAGAGAGATGCAGTTGCCAGCATTTCTGTATGTTGACTGTAGAGGGAAGCTGCTTCCAAGTGTTGTGTAACTTGGAGTAGGCTTCCACTCCATATGGAATTCCTGTAGCCTGAGAGCAGCAGAGGCAGCTTATGGGAGTTCTGTAACCTGGGTAGAGAGAGAGAGAGAGATAGTTTCCAGTAGTTCTGTCGGATGAATGTAGAGAGAAGCTGTTTATCAGAATTCTGTAGCCTGGAATCAGGCATGCGCTCTCTGCGGGTTTTCCGTATCCTGAGCGTAGGAGGCGCAGCTTACGGGAGCTCTGTTAACTGGATTTAGGGAGACGCCGTTGACAGCAGTTCTCTATCCTTGCTGTAGACACGAGCTGTTTACTGGAGTTCTTTAGCCTGGACTTAGGCATGCGCTCGATGCGGGTTTTCTGTATCCCGCGTGTAGGCGATGCAGCTTTGGGGACCTCTGTAACCTAAGTGTAGAGAGATGCAGTTGCCAGCATTTCCATATGTTGAATGTAGAGGGAAGCTGCTTCCAAGTGTTGTGTAACTTGGAGTAGGCTTACAGGTATTCCTTGTAGCCTGAGTGTGGCAGACGCAGCTTATGGAAGGTCAGTCCCCTGGATGTACAGAGACGCAGTTTACCAGAGTTCTGTATCTGGGTGTAGGGAGAAGCAGTTTACGGGACTTCTGTATCCTGAAATTAGGCATATGCCAAATGTAGGCTTACTGTAGCCTCGGTGTAGGAGAAGCAGCTTACAGGAGCTCTGTCTCCTGGATGTAGTGAGACGAAGTTTTCCGAAGTGCTGTATCCTGGGTGTAGAGAGAAGCAGTTCAAAGAGTCCTGTAGCCTTGGAGTAGGCATACGCTGTGTTTGGGATTCCTGTAGCCTGAGTGCAGCAGAGGCAGCTTATGGGAGTTCTGTAACCTGGGTGTAGAGAAATGCAGTTGAGCGGAGTTCGGTATCTGGGTGCAGGGAAAAGCACTTTACGGTACTTCTGTACCATGGATTTGGCATTCACAATATGCGGGTTTGCTGTATCCTATGCTGTAGGAGACGCAGCTTATGGGAGCTCTCTGTTTACCGGATGTAGAGAGACACCGTTTACAGCAGTTCTCTATCCTTGGTGTAGACACAAGCTGTTTCCTGGAATTCTGTAGCGTTTACGTAGGCATTCGCAGGATGCGGGTTTTCTGTATCCTGCGTGTAAGAGATGCAGCTTACGGGCGTCCTGTAACCGAAGTGTAGAGAGATGCAGGTTCCAGGAGTTCTGTACGTTGAATGAAGAGAGAAGCCGTTGCCATGAGTTCTGTAGGCTGGGAGTATGCATACGCTGTATTTGGGATTCCTGTAGCCTGAGTGTTTCGGAAGCAGCTTATGGGACCTCTGTAACCTAAGTGTAGAGAGATGCAGTTGCCAGCATTTCTGTATGTTGACTGTAGAGGGAAGCTGCTTCCAAGTGTTGTGTAACTTGGAGTAGGCTTCCACTCCATATGGAATTCCTGTAGCCTGAGAGCAGCAGAGGCAGCTTATGGGAGTTCTGTAACCTGGGTAGAGAGAGAGAGAGAGATAGTTTCCAGTAGTTCTGTCGGATGAATGTAGAGAGAAGCTGTTTATCAGAATTCTGTAGCCTGGAATCAGGCATGCGCTCTCTGCGGGTTTTCCGTATCCTGAGCGTAGGAGGCGCAGCTTACGGGAGCTCTGTTAACTGGATTTAGGGAGACGCCGTTGACAGCAGTTCTCTATCCTTGCTGTAGACACGAGCTGTTTACTGGAGTTCTTTAGCCTGGACTTAGGCATGCGCTCGATGCGGGTTTTCTGTATCCCGCGTGTAGGCGATGCAGCTTTGGGGACCTCTGTAACCTAAGTGTAGAGAGATGCAGTTGCCAGCATTTCCATATGTTGAATGTAGAGGGAAGCTGCTTCCAAGTGTTGTGTAACTTGGAGTAGGCTTACAGGTATTCCTTGTAGCCTGAGTGTGGCAGACGCAGCTTATGGAAGGTCAGTCCCCTGGATGTACAGAGACGCAGTTTACCAGAGTTCTGTATCTGGGTGTAGGGAGAAGCAGTTTACGGGACTTCTGTATCCTGAAATTAGGCATATGCCAAATGTAGGTTTACTGTAGCCTCGGTGTAGGAGAAGCAGCTTACAGGAGCTCTGTCTCCTGGATGTAGTGAGACGAAGTTTTCCGAAGTGCTGTATCCTGGGTGTAGAGAGAAGCAGTTCAAAGAGTCCTGTAGCCTTGGAGTAGGCATACGCTGTGTTTGGGATTCCTGTAGCCTGAGTGCAGCAGAGGCAGCTTATGGGAGTTCTGTAACCTGGGTGTAGAGAAATGCAGTTGAGCGGAGTTCGGTATCTGGGTGCAGGGAAAAGCACTTTACGGTACTTCTGTACCATGGATTTGGCATTCACAATATGCGGGTTTGCTGTATCCTATGCTGTAGGAGACGCAGCTTATGGGAGCTCTCTGTTTACCGGATGTAGAGAGACACCGTTTACAGCAGTTCTCTATCCTTGGTGTAGACACAAGCTGTTTCCTGGAATTCTGTAGCGTTTACGTAGGCATTCGCAGGATGCGGGTTTTCTGTATCCTGCGTGTAAGAGATGCAGCTTACGGGCGTCCTGTAACCGAAGTGTAGAGAGATGCAGGTTCCAGGAGTTCTGTACGTTGAATGAAGAGAGAAGCCGTTGCCATGAGTTCTGTAGGCTGGGAGTATGCATACGCTGTATGTGGGATTCCTGTAGCCTGAGTGTTTCGGAAGCAGCTTATGGGACCTCTGTAACCTAAGTGTAGAGAGATGCAGTTGCCAGCATTTCTGTATGTTGACTGTAGAGGGAAGCTGCTTCCAAGTGTTGTGTAACTTGGAGTAGGCTTCCACTCCATATGGAATTCCTGTAGCCTGAGAGCAGCAGAGGCAGCTTATGGGAGTTCTGTAACCTGGGTAGAGAGAGAGAGATAGTTTCCAGTAGTTCTGTCGGATGAATGTAGAGAGAGGCTGTTTATCAGAATTCTGTAGCCTGGAATCAGGCATGCGCTCTCTGCGGGTTTTCCGTATCCTGAGCGTAGGAGGCGCAGCTTACGGGAGCTCTGTTAACTGGATTTAGGGAGACGCCGTCGACAGCAGTTCTCTATCCTTGCTGTAGACACGAGCTGTTTACTGGAGTTCTTTAGCCTGGACTTAGGCATGCGCTCGATGCGGGTTTTCTGTATCCCGCGTGTAGGCGATGCAGCTTTGGGGACCTCTGTAACCTAAGTGTAGAGAGATGCAGTTGCCAGCATTTCCATATGTTGAATGTAGAGGGAAGCTGCTTCCAAGTGTTGTGTAACTTGGAGTAGGCTTACAGGTATTCCTTGTAGCCTGAGTGTGGCAGACGCAGCTTATGGAAGGTCAGTCCCCTGGATGTACAGAGACGCAGTTTACCAGAGTTCTGTATCTGGGTGTAGGGAGAAGCAGTTTACGGGACTTCTGTATCCTGAAATTAGGCATATGCCAAATGTAGGTTTACTGTAGCCTCGGTGTAGGAGAAGCAGCTTACAGGAGCTCTGTCTCCTGGATGTAGTGAGACGAAGTTTTCCGAAGTGCTGTATCCTGGGTGTAGAGAGAAGCAGTTCAAAGAGTCCTGTAGCCTTGGAGTAGGCATACGCTGTGTTTGGGATTCCTGTAGCCTGAGTGCAGCAGAGGCAGCTTATGGGAGTTCTGTAACCTGGGTGTAGAGAAATGCAGTTGAGCGGAGTTCGGTATCTGGGTGCAGGGAAAAGCACTTTACGGTACTTCTGTACCATGGATTTGGCATTCACAATATGCGGGTTTGCTGTATCCTATGCTGTAGGAGACGCAGCTTATGGGAGCTCTCTGTTTACCGGATGTAGAGAGACACCGTTTACAGCAGTTCTCTATCCTTGGTGTAGACACAAGCTGTTTCCTGGAATTCTGTAGCGTTTACGTAGGCATTCGCAGGATGCGGGTTTTCTGTATCCTGCGTGTAAGAGATGCAGCTTACGGGCGTCCTGTAACCGAAGTGTAGAGAGATGCAGGTTCCAGGAGTTCTGTACGTTGAATGAAGAGAGAAGCCGTTGCCATGAGTTCTGTAGGCTGGGAGTATGCATACGCTGTATTTGGGATTCCTGTAGCCTGAGTGTTTCGGAAGCAGCTTATGGGACCTCTGTAACCTAAGTGTAGAGAGATGCAGTTGCCAGCATTTCTGTATGTTGACTGTAGAGGGAAGCTGCTTCCAAGTGTTGTGTAACTTGGAGTAGGCTTCCACTCCATATGGAATTCCTGTAGCCTGAGAGCAGCAGAGGCAGCTTATGGGAGTTCTGTAACCTGGGTAGAGAGAGAGAGAGAGATAGTTTCCAGTAGTTCTGTCGGATGAATGTAGAGAGAAGCTGTTTATCAGAATTCTGTAGCCTGGAATCAGGCATGCGCTCTCTGCGGGTTTTCCGTATCCTGAGCGTAGGAGGCGCAGCTTACGGGAGCTCTGTTAACTGGATTTAGGGAGACGCCGTTGACAGCAGTTCTCTATCCTTGCTGTAGACACGAGCTGTTTACTGGAGTTCTTTAGCCTGGACTTAGGCATGCGCTCGATGCGGGTTTTCTGTATCCCGCGTGTAGGCGATGCAGCTTTGGGGACCTCTGTAACCTAAGTGTAGAGAGATGCAGTTGCCAGCATTTCCATATGTTGAATGTAGAGGGAAGCTGCTTCCAAGTGTTGTGTAACTTGGAGTAGGCTTACAGGTATTCCTTGTAGCCTGAGTGTGGCAGACGCAGCTTATGGAAGGTCAGTCCCCTGGATGTACAGAGACGCAGTTTACCAGAGTTCTGTATCTGGGTGTAGGGAGAAGCAGTTTACGGGACTTCTGTATCCTGAAATTAGGCATATGCCAAATGTAGGCTTACTGTAGCCTCGGTGTAGGAGAAGCAGCTTACAGGAGCTCTGTCTCCTGGATGTAGTGAGACGAAGTTTTCCGAAGTGCTGTATCCTGGGTGTAGAGAGAAGCAGTTCAAAGAGTCCTGTAGCCTTGGAGTAGGCATACGCTGTGTTTGGGATTCCTGTAGCCTGAGTGCAGCAGAGGCAGCTTATGGGAGTTCTGTAACCTGGGTGTAGAGAAATGCAGTTGAGCGGAGTTCGGTATCTGGGTGCAGGGAAAAGCACTTTACGGTACTTCTGTACCATGGATTTGGCATTCACAATATGCGGGTTTGCTGTATCCTATGCTGTAG
The DNA here is from genome assembly GCF_033115175.1 of Lepus europaeus. Classification (NCBI taxonomy): domain Eukaryota; kingdom Metazoa; phylum Chordata; class Mammalia; order Lagomorpha; family Leporidae; genus Lepus; species Lepus europaeus. Next base: position 107,836 of record NW_026909125.1, read on the forward strand.
GAGACGCAGCTTATGGGAGCTCTCTGTTTACCGGATGTAGAGAGACACCGTTTACAGCAGTTCTCTATCCTTGGTGTAGACACAAGCTGTTTCCTGGAATTCTGTAGCGTTTACGTAGGCATTCGCAGGATGCGGGTTTTCTGTATCCTGCGTGTAAGAGATGCAGCTTACGGGCGTCCTGTAACCGAAGTGTAGAGAGATGCAGGTTCCAGGAGTTCTGTACGTTGAATGAAGAGAGAAGCCGTTGCCATGAGTTCTGTAGGCTGGGAGTATGCATACGCTGTATTTGGGATTCCTGTAGCCTGAGTGTTTCGGAAGCAGCTTATGGGACCTCTGTAACCTAAGTGTAGAGAGATGCAGTTGCCAGCATTTCTGTATGTTGACTGTAGAGGGAAGCTGCTTCCAAGTGTTGTGTAACTTGGAGTAGGCTTCCACTCCATATGGAATTCCTGTAGCCTGAGAGCAGCAGAGGCAGCTTATGGGAGTTCTGTAACCTGGGTAGAGAGAGAGAGAGAGATAGTTTCCAGTAGTTCTGTCGGATGAATGTAGAGAGAAGCTGTTTATCAGAATTCTGTAGCCTGGAATCAGGCATGCGCTCTCTGCGGGTTTTCCGTATCCTGAGCGTAGGAGGCGCAGCTTACGGGAGCTCTGTTAACTGGATTTAGGGAGACGCCGTTGACAGCAGTTCTCTATCCTTGCTGTAGACACGAGCTGTTTACTGGAGTTCTTTAGCCTGGACTTAGGCATGCGCTCGATGCGGGTTTTCTGTATCCCGCGTGTAGGCGATGCAGCTTTGGGGACCTCTGTAACCTAAGTGTAGAGAGATGCAGTTGCCAGCATTTCCATATGTTGAATGTAGAGGGAAGCTGCTTCCAAGTGTTGTGTAACTTGGAGTAGGCTTACAGGTATTCCTTGTAGCCTGAGTGTGGCAGACGCAGCTTATGGAAGGTCAGTCCCCTGGATGTACAGAGACGCAGTTTACCAGAGTTCTGTATCTGGGTGTAGGGAGAAGCAGTTTACGGGACTTCTGTATCCTGAAATTAGGCATATGCCAAATGTAGGCTTACTGTAGCCTCGGTGTAGGAGAAGCAGCTTACAGGAGCTCTGTCTCCTGGATGTAGTGAGACGAAGTTTTCCGAAGTGCTGTATCCTGGGTGTAGAGAGAAGCAGTTCAAAGAGTCCTGTAGCCTTGGAGTAGGCATACGCTGTGTTTGGGATTCCTGTAGCCTGAGTGCAGCAGAGGCAGCTTATGGGAGTTCTGTAACCTGGGTGTAGAGAAATGCAGTTGAGCGGAGTTCGGTATCTGGGTGCAGGGAAAAGCACTTTACGGTACTTCTGTACCATGGATTTGGCATTCACAATATGCGGGTTTGCTGTATCCTATGCTGTAGGAGACGCAGCTTATGGGAGCTCTCTGTTTACCGGATGTAGAGAGACACCGTTTACAGCAGTTCTCTATCCTTGGTGTAGACACAAGCTGTTTCCTGGAATTCTGTAGCGTTTACGTAGGCATTCGCAGGATGCGGGTTTTCTGTATCCTGCGTGTAAGAGATGCAGCTTACGGGCGTCCTGTAACCGAAGTGTAGAGAGATGCAGGTTCCAGGAGTTCTGTACGTTGAATGAAGAGAGAAGCCGTTGCCATGAGTTCTGTAGGCTGGGAGTATGCATACGCTGTATTTGGGATTCCTGTAGCCTGAGTGTTTCGGAAGCAGCTTATGGGACCTCTGTAACCTAAGTGTAGAGAGATGCAGTTGCCAGCATTTCTGTATGTTGACTGTAGAGGGAAGCTGCTTCCAAGTGTTGTGTAACTTGGAGTAGGCTTCCACTCCATATGGAATTCCTGTAGCCTGAGAGCAGCAGAGGCAGCTTATGGGAGTTCTGTAACCTGGGTAGAGAGAGAGAGAGAGATAGTTTCCAGTAGTTCTGTCGGATGAATGTAGAGAGAAGCTGTTTATCAGAATTCTGTAGCCTGGAATCAGGCATGCGCTCTCTGCGGGTTTTCCGTATCCTGAGCGTAGGAGGCGCAGCTTACGGGAGCTCTGTTAACTGGATTTAGGGAGACGCCGTTGACAGCAGTTCTCTATCCTTGCTGTAGACACGAGCTGTTTACTGGAGTTCTTTAGCCTGGACTTAGGCATGTGCTCGATGCGGGTTTTCTGTATCCCGCGTGTAGGCGATGCAGCTTTGGGGACCTCTGTAACCTAAGTGTAGAGAGATGCAGTTGCCAGCATTTCCATATGTTGAATGTAGAGGGAAGCTGCTTCCAAGTGTTGTGTAACTTGGAGTAGGCTTACAGGTATTCCTTGTAGCCTGAGTGTGGCAGACGCAGCTTATGGAAGGTCAGTCCCCTGGATGTACAGAGACGCAGTTTACCAGAGTTCTGTATCTGGGTGTAGGGAGAAGCAGTTTACGGGACTTCTGTATCCTGAAATTAGGCATATGCCAAATGTAGGCTTACTGTAGCCTCGGTGTAGGAGAAGCAGCTTACAGGAGCTCTGTCTCCTGGATGTAGTGAGACGAAGTTTTCCGAAGTGCTGTATCCTGGGTGTAGAGAGAAGCAGTTCAAAGAGTCCTGTAGCCTTGGAGTAGGCATACGCTGTGTTTGGGATTCCTGTAGCCTGAGTGCAGCAGAGGCAGCTTATGGGAGTTCTGTAACCTGGGTGTAGAGAAATGCAGTTGAGCGGAGTTCGGTATCTGGGTGCAGGGAAAAGCACTTTACGGTACTTCTGTACCATGGATTTGGCATTCACAATATGCGGGTTTGCTGTATCCTATGCTGTAGGAGACGCAGCTTATGGGAGCTCTCTGTTTACCGGATGTAGAGAGACACCGTTTACAGCAGTTCTCTATCCTTGGTGTAGACACAAGCTGTTTCCTGGAATTCTGTAGCGTTTACGTAGGCATTCGCAGGATGCGGGTTTTCTGTATCCTGCGTGTAAGAGATGCAGCTTACGGGCGTCCTGTAACCGAAGTGTAGAGAGATGCAGGTTCCAGGAGTTCTGTACGTTGAATGAAGAGAGAAGCCGTTGCCATGAGTTCTGTAGGCTGGGAGTATGCATACGCTGTATTTGGGATTCCTGTAGCCTGAGTGTTTCGGAAGCAGCTTATGGGACCTCTGTAACCTAAGTGTAGAGAGATGCAGTTGCCAGCATTTCTGTATGTTGACTGTAGAGGGAAGCTGCTTCCAAGTGTTGTGTAACTTGGAGTAGGCTTCCACTCCATATGGAATTCCTGTAGCCTGAGAGCAGCAGAGGCAGCTTATGGGAGTTCTGTAACCTGGGTAGAGAGAGAGAGAGAGATAGTTTCCAGTAGTTCTGTCGGATGAATGTAGAGAGAAGCTGTTTATCAGAATTCTGTAGCCTGGAATCAGGCATGCGCTCTCTGCGGGTTTTCCGTATCCTGAGCGTAGGAGGCGCAGCTTACGGGAGCTCTGTTAACTGGATTTAGGGAGACGCCGTTGACAGCAGTTCTCTATCCTTGCTGTAGACACGAGCTGTTTACTGGAGTTCTTTAGCCTGGACTTAGGCATGCGCTCGATGCGGGTTTTCTGTATCCCGCGTGTAGGCGATGCAGCTTTGGGGACCTCTGTAACCTAAGTGTAGAGAGATGCAGTTGCCAGCATTTCCATATGTTGAATGTAGAGGGAAGCTGCTTCCAAGTGTTGTGTAACTTGGAGTAGGCTTACAGGTATTCCTTGTAGCCTGAGTGTGGCAGACGCAGCTTATGGAAGGTCAGTCCCCTGGATGTACAGAGACGCAGTTTACCAGAGTTCTGTATCTGGGTGTAGGGAGAAGCAGTTTACGGGACTTCTGTATCCTGAAATTAGGCATATGCCAAATGTAGGCTTACTGTAGCCTCGGTGTAGGAGAAGCAGCTTACAGGAGCTCTGTCTCCTGGATGTAGTGAGACGAAGTTTTCCGAAGTGCTGTATCCTGGGTGTAGAGAGAAGCAGTTCAAAGAGTCCTGTAGCCTTGGAGTAGGCATACGCTGTGTTTGGGATTCCTGTAGCCTGAGTGCAGCAGAGGCAGCTTATGGGAGTTCTGTAACCTGGGTGTAGAGAAATGCAGTTGAGCGGAGTTCGGTATCTGGGTGCAGGGAAAAGCACTTTACGGTACTTCTGTACCATGGATTTGGCATTCACAATATGCGGGTTTGCTGTATCCTATGCTGTAGGAGACGCAGCTTATGGGAGCTCTCTGTTTACCGGATGTAGAGAGACACCGTTTACAGCAGTTCTCTATCCTTGGTGTAGACACAAGCTGTTTCCTGGAATTCTGTAGCGTTTACGTAGGCATTCGCAGGATGCGGGTTTTCTGTATCCTGCGTGTAAGAGATGCAGCTTACGGGCGTCCTGTAACCGAAGTGTAGAGAGATGCAGGTTCCAGGAGTTCTGTACGTTGAATGAAGAGAGAAGCCGTTGCCATGAGTTCTGTAGGCTGGGAGTATGCATACGCTGTATGTGGGATTCCTGTAGCCTGAGTGTTTCGGAAGCAGCTTATGGGACCTCTGTAACCTAAGTGTAGAGAGATGCAGTTGCCAGCATTTCTGTATGTTGACTGTAGAGGGAAGCTGCTTCCAAGTGTTGTGTAACTTGGAGTAGGCTTCCACTCCATATGGAATTCCTGTAGCCTGAGAGCAGCAGAGGCAGCTTATGGGAGTTCTGTAACCTGGGTAGAGAGAGAGAGAGAGATAGTTTCCAGTAGTTCTGTCGGATGAATGTAGAGAGAAGCTGTTTATCAGAATTCTGTAGCCTGGAATCAGGCATGCGCTCTCTGCGGGTTTTCCGTATCCTGAGCGTAGGAGGCGCAGCTTACGGGAGCTCTGTTAACTGGATTTAGGGAGACGCCGTTGACAGCAGTTCTCTATCCTTGCTGTAGACACGAGCTGTTTACTGGAGTTCTTTAGCCTGGACTTAGGCATGCGCTCGATGCGGGTTTTCTGTATCCCGCGTGTAGGCGATGCAGCTTTGGGGACCTCTGTAACCTAAGTGTAGAGAGATGCAGTTGCCAGCATTTCCATATGTTGAATGTAGAGGGAAGCTGCTTCCAAGTGTTGTGTAACTTGGAGTAGGCTTACAGGTATTCCTTGTAGCCTGAGTGTGGCAGACGCAGCTTATGGAAGGTCAGTCCCCTGGATGTACAGAGACGCAGTTTACCAGAGTTCTGTATCTGGGTGTAGGGAGAAGCAGTTTACGGGACTTCTGTATCCTGAAATTAGGCATATGCCAAATGTAGGCTTACTGTAGCCTCGGTGTAGGAGAAGCAGCTTACAGGAGCTCTGTCTCCTGGATGTAGTGAGACGAAGTTTTCCGAAGTGCTGTATCCTGGGTGTAGAGAGAAGCAGTTCAAAGAGTCCTGTAGCCTTGGAGTAGGCATACGCTGTGTTTGGGATTCCTGTAGCCTGAGTGCAGCAGAGGCAGCTTATGGGAGTTCTGTAACCTGGGTGTAGAGAAATGCAGTTGAGCGGAGTTCGGTATCTGGGTGCAGGGAAAAGCACTTTACGGTACTTCTGTACCATGGATTTGGCATTCACAATATGCGGGTTTGCTGTATCCTATGCTGTAGGAGACGCAGCTTATGGGAGCTCTCTGTTTACCGGATGTAGAGAGACACCGTTTACAGCAGTTCTCTATCCTTGGTGTAGACACAAGCTGTTTCCTGGAATTCTGTAGCGTTTACGTAGGCATTCGCAGGATGCGGGTTTTCTGTATCCTGCGTGTAAGAGATGCAGCTTACGGGCGTCCTGTAACCGAAGTGTAGAGAGATGCAGGTTCCAGGAGTTCTGTACGTTGAATGAAGAGAGAAGCCGTTGCCATGAGTTCTGTAGGCTGGGAGTATGCATACGCTGTATTTGGGATTCCTGTAGCCTGAGTGTTTCGGAAGCAGCTTATGGGACCTCTGTAACCTAAGTGTAGAGAGATGCAGTTGCCAGCATTTCTGTATGTTGACTGTAGAGGGAAGCTGCTTCCAAGTGTTGTGTAACTTGGAGTAGGCTTCCACTCCATATGGAATTCCTGTAGCCTGAGAGCAGCAGAGGCAGCTTATGGGAGTTCTGTAACCTGGGTAGAGAGAGAGAGAGAGATAGTTTCCAGTAGTTCTGTCGGATGAATGTAGAGAGAAGCTGTTTATCAGAATTCTGTAGCCTGGAATCAGGCATGCGCTCTCTGCGGGTTTTCCGTATCCTGAGCGTAGGAGGCGCAGCTTACGGGAGCTCTGTTAACTGGATTTAGGGAGACGCCGTTGACAGCAGTTCTCTATCCTTGCTGTAGACACGAGCTGTTTACTGGAGTTCTTTAGCCTGGACTTAGGCATGCGCTCGATGCGGGTTTTCTGTATCCCGCGTGTAGGCGATGCAGCTTTGGGGACCTCTGTAACCTAAGTGTAGAGAGATGCAGTTGCCAGCATTTCCATATGTTGAATGTAGAGGGAAGCTGCTTCCAAGTGTTGTGTAACTTGGAGTAGGCTTACAGGTATTCCTTGTAGCCTGAGTGTGGCAGACGCAGCTTATGGAAGGTCAGTCCCCTGGATGTACAGAGACGCAGTTTACCAGAGTTCTGTATCTGGGTGTAGGGAGAAGCAGTTTACGGGACTTCTGTATCCTGAAATTAGGCATATGCCAAATGTAGGCTTACTGTAGCCTCGGTGTAGGAGAAGCAGCTTACAGGAGCTCTGTCTCCTGGATGTAGTGAGACGAAGTTTTCCGAAGTGCTGTATCCTGGGTGTAGAGAGAAGCAGTTCAAAGAGTCCTGTAGCCTTGGAGTAGGCATACGCTGTGTTTGGGATTCCTGTAGCCTGAGTGCAGCAGAGGCAGCTTATGGGAGTTCTGTAACCTGGGTGTAGAGAAATGCAGTTGAGCGGAGTTCGGTATCTGGGTGCAGGGAAAAGCACTTTACGGTACTTCTGTACCATGGATTTGGCATTCACAATATGCGGGTTTGCTGTATCCTATGCTGTAGGAGACGCAGCTTATGGGAGCTCTCTGTTTACCGGATGTAGAGAGACACCGTTTACAGCAGTTCTCTATCCTTGGTGTAGACACAAGCTGTTTCCTGGAATTCTGTAGCGTTTACGTAGGCATTCGCAGGATGCGGGTTTTCTGTATCCTGCGTGTAAGAGATGCAGCTTACGGGCGTCCTGTAACCGAAGTGTAGAGAGATGCAGGTTCCAGGAGTTCTGTACGTTGAATGAAGAGAGAAGCCGTTGCCATGAGTTCTGTAGGCTGGGAGTATGCATACGCTGTATGTGGGATTCCTGTAGCCTGAGTGTTTCGGAAGCAGCTTATGGGACCTCTGTAACCTAAGTGTAGAGAGATGCAGTTGCCAGCATTTCTGTATGTTGACTGTAGAGGGAAGCTGCTTCCAAGTGTTGTGTAACTTGGAGTAGGCTTCCACTCCATATGGAATTCCTGTAGCCTGAGAGCAGCAGAGGCAGCTTATGGGAGTTCTGTAACCTGGGTAGAGAGAGAGAGAGAGATAGTTTCCAGTAGTTCTGTCGGATGAATGTAGAGAGAAGCTGTTTATCAGAATTCTGTAGCCTGGAATCAGGCATGCGCTCTCTGCGGGTTTTCCGTATCCTGAGCGTAGGAGGCGCAGCTTACGGGAGCTCTGTTAACTGGATTTAGGGAGACGCCGTTGACAGCAGTTCTCTATCCTTGCTGTAGACACGAGCTGTTTACTGGAGTTCTTTAGCCTGGACTTAGGCATGCGCTCGATGCGGGTTTTCTGTATCCCGCGTGTAGGCGATGCAGCTTTGGGGACCTCTGTAACCTAAGTGTAGAGAGATGCAGTTGCCAGCATTTCCATATGTTGAATGTAGAGGGAAGCTGCTTCCAAGTGTTGTGTAACTTGGAGTAGGCTTACAGGTATTCCTTGTAGCCTGAGTGTGGCAGACGCAGCTTATGGAAGGTCAGTCCCCTGGATGTACAGAGACGCAGTTTACCAGAGTTCTGTATCTGGGTGTAGGGAGAAGCAGTTTACGGGACTTCTGTATCCTGAAATTAGGCATATGCCAAATGTAGGCTTACTGTAGCCTCGGTGTAGGAGAAGCAGCTTACAGGAGCTCTGTCTCCTGGATGTAGTGAGACGAAGTTTTCCGAAGTGCTGTATCCTGGGTGTAGAGAGAAGCAGTTCAAAGAGTCCTGTAGCCTTGGAGTAGGCATACGCTGTGTTTGGGATTCCTGTAGCCTGAGTGCAGCAGAGGCAGCTTATGGGAGTTCTGTAACCTGGGTGTAGAGAAATGCAGTTGAGCGGAGTTCGGTATCTGGGTGCAGGGAAAAGCACTTTACGGTACTTCTGTACCATGGATTTGGCATTCACAATATGCGGGTTTGCTGTATCCTATGCTGTAGGAGACGCAGCTTATGGGAGCTCTCTGTTTACCGGATGTAGAGAGACACCGTTTACAGCAGTTCTCTATCCTTGGTGTAGACACAAGCTGTTTCCTGGAATTCTGTAGCGTTTACGTAGGCATTCGCAGGATGCGGGTTTTCTGTATCCTGCGTGTAAGAGATGCAGCTTACGGGCGTCCTGTAACCGAAGTGTAGAGAGATGCAGGTTCCAGGAGTTCTGTACGTTGAATGAAGAGAGAAGCCGTTGCCATGAGTTCTGTAGGCTGGGAGTATGCATACGCTGTATGTGGGATTCCTGTAGCCTGAGTGTTTCGGAAGCAGCTTATGGGACCTCTGTAACCTAAGTGTAGAGAGATGCAGTTGCCAGCATTTCTGTATGTTGACTGTAGAGGGAAGCTGCTTCCAAGTGTTGTGTAACTTGGAGTAGGCTTCCACTCCATATGGAATTCCTGTAGCCTGAGAGCAGCAGAGGCAGCTTATGGGAGTTCTGTAACCTGGGTAGAGAGAGAGAGAGAGATAGTTTCCAGTAGTTCTGTCGGATGAATGTAGAGAGAAGCTGTTTATCAGAATTCTGTAGCCTGGAATCAGGCATGCGCTCTCTGCGGGTTTTCCGTATCCTGAGCGTAGGAGGCGCAGCTTACGGGAGCTCTGTTAACTGGATTTAGGGAGACGCCGTTGACAGCAGTTCTCTATCCTTGCTGTAGACACGAGCTGTTTACTGGAGTTCTTTAGCCTGGACTTAGGCATGCGCTCGATGCGGGTTTTCTGTATCCCGCGTGTAGGCGATGCAGCTTTGGGGACCTCTGTAACCTAAGTGTAGAGAGATGCAGTTGCCAGCATTTCCATATGTTGAATGTAGAGGGAAGCTGCTTCCAAGTGTTGTGTAACTTGGAGTAGGCTTACAGGTATTCCTTGTAGCCTGAGTGTGGCAGACGCAGCTTATGGAAGGTCAGTCCCCTGGATGTACAGAGACGCAGTTTACCAGAGTTCTGTATCTGGGTGTAGGGAGAAGCAGTTTACGGGACTTCTGTATCCTGAAATTAGGCATATGCCAAATGTAGGCTTACTGTAGCCTCGGTGTAGGAGAAGCAGCTTACAGGAGCTCTGTCTCCTGGATGTAGTGAGACGAAGTTTTCCGAAGTGCTGTATCCTGGGTGTAGAGAGAAGCAGTTCAAAGAGTCCTGTAGCCTTGGAGTAGGCATACGCTGTGTTTGGGATTCCTGTAGCCTGAGTGCAGCAGAGGCAGCTTATGGGAGTTCTGTAACCTGGGTGTAGAGAAATGCAGTTGAGCGGAGTTCGGTATCTGGGTGCAGGGAAAAGCACTTTACGGTACTTCTGTACCATGGATTTGGCATTCACAATATGCGGGTTTGCTGTATCCTATGCTGTAGGAGACGCAGCTTATGGGAGCTCTCTGTTTACCGGATGTAGAGAGACACCGTTTACAGCAGTTCTCTATCCTTGGTGTAGACACAAGCTGTTTCCTGGAATTCTGTAGCGTTTACGTAGGCATTCGCAGGATGCGGGTTTTCTGTATCCTGCGTGTAAGAGATGCAGCTTACGGGCGTCCTGTAACCGAAGTGTAGAGAGATGCAGGTTCCAGGAGTTCTGTACGTTGAATGAAGAGAGAAGCCGTTGCCATGAGTTCTGTAGGCTGGGAGTATGCATACGCTGTATTTGGGATTCCTGTAGCCTGAGTGTTTCGGAAGCAGCTTATGGGACCTCTGTAACCTAAGTGTAGAGAGATGCAGTTGCCAGCATTTCTGTATGTTGACTGTAGAGGGAAGCTGCTTCCAAGTGTTGTGTAACTTGGAGTAGGCTTCCACTCCATATGGAATTCCTGTAGCCTGAGAGCAGCAGAGGCAGCTTATGGGAGTTCTGTAACCTGGGTAGAGAGAGAGAGAGAGATAGTTTCCAGTAGTTCTGTCGGATGAATGTAGAGAGAAGCTGTTTATCAGAATTCTGTAGCCTGGAATCAGGCATGCGCTCTCTGCGGGTTTTCCGTATCCTGAGCGTAGGAGGCGCAGCTTACGGGAGCTCTGTTAACTGGATTTAGGGAGACGCCGTTGACAGCAGTTCTCTATCCTTGCTGTAGACACGAGCTGTTTACTGGAGTTCTTTAGCCTGGACTTAGGCATGCGCTCGATGCGGGTTTTCTGTATCCCGCGTGTAGGCGATGCAGCTTTGGGGACCTCTGTAACCTAAGTGTAGAGAGATGCAGTTGCCAGCATTTCCATATGTTGAATGTAGAGGGAAGCTGCTTCCAAGTGTTGTGTAACTTGGAGTAGGCTTACAGGTATTCCTTGTAGCCTGAGTGTGGCAGACGCAGCTTATGGAAGGTCAGTCCCCTGGATGTACAGAGACGCAGTTTACCAGAGTTCTGTATCTGGGTGTAGGGAGAAGCAGTTTACGGGACTTCTGTATCCTGAAATTAGGCATATGCCAAATGTAGGCTTACTGTAGCCTCGGTGTAGGAGAAGCAGCTTACAGGAGCTCTGTCTCCTGGATGTAGTGAGACGAAGTTTTCCGAAGTGCTGTATCCTGGGTGTAGAGAGAAGCAGTTCAAAGAGTCCTGTAGCCTTGGAGTAGGCATACGCTGTGTTTGGGATTCCTGTAGCCTGAGTGCAGCAGAGGCAGCTTATGGGAGTTCTGTAACCTGGGTGTAGAGAAATGCAGTTGAGCGGAGTTCGGTATCTGGGTGCAGGGAAAAGCACTTTACGGTACTTCTGTACCATGGATTTGGCATTCACAATATGCGGGTTTGCTGTATCCTATGCTGTAGGAGACGCAGCTTATGGGAGCTCTCTGTTTACCGGATGTAGAGAGACACCGTTTACAGCAGTTCTCTATCCTTGGTGTAGACACAAGCTGTTTCCTGGAATTCTGTAGCGTTTACGTAGGCATTCGCAGGATGCGGGTTTTCTGTATCCTGCGTGTAAGAGATGCAGCTTACGGGCGTCCTGTAACCGAAGTGTAGAGAGATGCAGGTTCCAGGAGTTCTGTACGTTGAATGAAGAGAGAAGCCGTTGCCATGAGTTCTGTAGGCTGGGAGTATGCATACGCTGTATGTGGGATTCCTGTAGCCTGAGTGTTTCGGAAGCAGCTTATGGGACCTCTGTAACCTAAGTGTAGAGAGATGCAGTTGCCAGCATTTCTGTATGTTGACTGTAGAGGGAAGCTGCTTCCAAGTGTTGTGTAACTTGGAGTAGGCTTCCACTCCATATGGAATTCCTGTAGCCTGAGAGCAGCAGAGGCAGCTTATGGGAGTTCTGTAACCTGGGTAGAGAGAGAGAGAGAGATAGTTTCCAGTAGTTCTGTCGGATGAATGTAGAGAGAAGCTGTTTATCAGAATTCTGTAGCCTGGAATCAGGCATGCGCTCTCTGCGGGTTTTCCGTATCCTGAGCGTAGGAGGCGCAGCTTACGGGAGCTCTGTTAACTGGATTTAGGGAGACGCCGTTGACAGCAGTTCTCTATCCTTGCTGTAGACACGAGCTGTTTACTGGAGTTCTTTAGCCTGGACTTAGGCATGCGCTCGATGCGGGTTTTCTGTATCCCGCGTGTAGGCGATGCAGCTTTGGGGACCTCTGTAACCTAAGTGTAGAGAGATGCAGTTGCCAGCATTTCCATATGTTGAATGTAGAGGGAAGCTGCTTCCAAGTGTTGTGTAACTTGGAGTAGGCTTACAGGTATTCCTTGTAGCCTGAGTGTGGCAGACGCAGCTTATGGAAGGTCAGTCCCCTGGATGTACAGAGACGCAGTTTACCAGAGTTCTGTATCTGGGTGTAGGGAGAAGCAGTTTACGGGACTTCTGTATCCTGAAATTAGGCATATGCCAAATGTAGGCTTACTGTAGCCTCGGTGTAGGAGAAGCAGCTTACAGGAGCTCTGTCTCCTGGATGTAGTGAGACGAAGTTTTCCGAAGTGCTGTATCCTGGGTGTAGAGAGAAGCAGTTCAAAGAGTCCTGTAGCCTTGGAGTAGGCATACGCTGTGTTTGGGATTCCTGTAGCCTGAGTGCAGCAGAGGCAGCTTATGGGAGTTCTGTAACCTGGGTGTAGAGAAATGCAGTTGAGCGGAGTTCGGTATCTGGGTGCAGGGAAAAGCACTTTACGGTACTTCTGTACCATGGATTTGGCATTCACAATATGCGGGTTTGCTGTATCCTATGCTGTAGGAGACGCAGCTTATGGGAGCTCTCTGTTTACCGGATGTAGAGAGACACCGTTTACAGCAGTTCTCTATCCTTGGTGTAGACACAAGCTGTTTCCTGGAATTCTGTAGCGTTTACGTAGGCATTCGCAGGATGCGGGTTTTCTGTATCCTGCGTGTAAGAGATGCAGCTTACGGGCGTCCTGTAACCGAAGTGTAGAGAGATGCAGGTTCCAGGAGTTCTGTACGTTGAATGAAGAGAGAAGCCGTTGCCATGAGTTCTGTAGGCTGGGAGTATGCATACGCTGTATGTGGGATTCCTGTAGCCTGAGTGTTTCGGAAGCAGCTTATGGGACCTCTGTAACCTAAGTGTAGAGAGATGCAGTTGCCAGCATTTCTGTATGTTGACTGTAGAGGGAAGCTGCTTCCAAGTGTTGTGTAACTTGGAGTAGGCTTCCACTCCATATGGAATTCCTGTAGCCTGAGAGCAGCAGAGGCAGCTTATGGGAGTTCTGTAACCTGGGTAGAGAGAGAGAGAGAGATAGTTTCCAGTAGTTCTGTCGGATGAATGTAGAGAGAAGCTGTTTATCAGAATTCTGTAGCCTGGAATCAGGCATGCGCTCTCTGCGGGTTTTCCGTATCCTGAGCGTAGGAGGCGCAGCTTACGGGAGCTCTGTTAACTGGATTTAGGGAGACGCCGTTGACAGCAGTTCTCTATCCTTGCTGTAGACACGAGCTGTTTACTGGAGTTCTTTAGCCTGGACTTAGGCATGCGCTCGATGCGGGTTTTCTGTATCCCGCGTGTAGGCGATGCAGCTTTGGGGACCTCTGTAACCTAAGTGTAGAGAGATGCAGTTGCCAGCATTTCCATATGTTGAATGTAGAGGGAAGCTGCTTCCAAGTGTTGTGTAACTTGGAGTAGGCTTACAGGTATTCCTTGTAGCCTGAGTGTGGCAGACGCAGCTTATGGAAGGTCAGTCCCCTGGATGTACAGAGACGCAGTTTACCAGAGTTCTGTATCTGGGTGTAGGGAGAAGCAGTTTACGGGACTTCTGTATCCTGAAATTAGGCATATGCCAAATGTAGGCTTACTGTAGCCTCGGTGTAGGAGAAGCAGCTTACAGGAGCTCTGTCTCCTGGATGTAGTGAGACGAAGTTTTCCGAAGTGCTGTATCCTGGGTGTAGAGAGAAGCAGTTCAAAGAGTCCTGTAGCCTTGGAGTAGGCATACGCTGTGTTTGGGATTCCTGTAGCCTGAGTGCAGCAGAGGCAGCTTATGGGAGTTCTGTAACCTGGGTGTAGAGAAATGCAGTTGAGCGGAGTTCGGTATCTGGGTGCAGGGAAAAGCACTTTACGGTACTTCTGTACCATGGATTTGGCATTCACAATATGCGGGTTTGCTGTATCCTATGCTGTAGGAGACGCAGCTTATGGGAGCTCTCTGTTTACCGGATGTAGAGAGACACCGTTTACAGCAGTTCTCTATCCTTGGTGTAGACACAAGCTGTTTCCTGGAATTCTGTAGCGTTTACGTAGGCATTCGCAGGATGCGGGTTTTCTGTATCCTGCGTGTAAGAGATGCAGCTTACGGGCGTCCTGTAACCGAAGTGTAGAGAGATGCAGGTTCCAGGAGTTCTGTACGTTGAATGAAGAGAGAAGCCGTTGCCATGAGTTCTGTAGGCTGGGAGTATGCATACGCTGTATTTGGGATTCCTGTAGCCTGAGTGTTTCGGAAGCAGCTTATGGGACCTCTGTAACCTAAGTGTAGAGAGATGCAGTTGCCAGCATTTCTGTATGTTGACTGTAGAGGGAAGCTGCTTCCAAGTGTTGTGTAACTTGGAGTAGGCTTCCACTCCATATGGAATTCCTGTAGCCTGAGAGCAGCAGAGGCAGCTTATGGGAGTTCTGTAACCTGGGTAGAGAGAGAGAGAGAGATAGTTTCCAGTAGTTCTGTCGGATGAATGTAGAGAGAAGCTGTTTATCAGAATTCTGTAGCCTGGAATCAGGCATGCGCTCTCTGCGGGTTTTCCGTATCCTGAGCGTAGGAGGCGCAGCTTACGGGAGCTCTGTTAACTGGATTTAGGGAGACGCCGTTGACAGCAGTTCTCTATCCTTGCTGTAGACACGAGCTGTTTACTGGAGTTCTTTAGCCTGGACTTAGGCATGCGCTCGATGCGGGTTTTCTGTATCCCGCGTGTAGGCGATGCAGCTTTGGGGACCTCTGTAACCTAAGTGTAGAGAGATGCAGTTGCCAGCATTTCCATATGTTGAATGTAGAGGGAAGCTGCTTCCAAGTGTTGTGTAACTTGGAGTAGGCTTACAGGTATTCCTTGTAGCCTGAGTGTGGCAGACGCAGCTTATGGAAGGTCAGTCCCCTGGATGTACAGAGACGCAGTTTACCAGAGTTCTGTATCTGGGTGTAGGGAGAAGCAGTTTACGGGACTTCTGTATCCTGAAATTAGGCATATGCCAAATGTAGGCTTACTGTAGCCTCGGTGTAGGAGAAGCAGCTTACAGGAGCTCTGTCTCCTGGATGTAGTGAGACGAAGTTTTCCGAAGTGCTGTATCCTGGGTGTAGAGAGAAGCAGTTCAAAGAGTCCTGTAGCCTTGGAGTAGGCATACGCTGTGTTTGGGATTCCTGTAGCCCGAGTGCAGCAGAGGCAGCTTATGGGAGTTCTGTAACCTGGGTGTAGAGAAATGCAGTTGAGCGGAGTTCGGTATCTGGGTGCAGGGAAAAGCACTTTACGGTACTTCTGTACCATGGATTTGGCATTCACAATATGCGGGTTTGCTGTATCCTATGCTGTAGGAGACGCAGCTTATGGGAGCTCTCTGTTTACCGGATGTAGAGAGACACCGTTTACAGCAGTTCTCTATCCTTGGTGTAGACACAAGCTGTTTCCTGGAATTCTGTAGCGTTTACGTAGGCATTCGCAGGATGCGGGTTTTCTGTATCCTGCGTGTAAGAGATGCAGCTTACGGGCGTCCTGTAACCGAAGTGTAGAGAGATGCAGGTTCCAGGAGTTCTGTACGTTGAATGAAGAGAGAAGCCGTTGCCATGAGTTCTGTAGGCTGGGAGTATGCATACGCTGTATGTGGGATTCCTGTAGCCTGAGTGTTTCGGAAGCAGCTTATGGGACCTCTGTAACCTAAGTGTAGAGAGATGCAGTTGCCAGCATTTCTGTATGTTGACTGTAGAGGGAAGCTGCTTCCAAGTGTTGTGTAACTTGGAGTAGGCTTCCACTCCATATGGAATTCCTGTAGCCTGAGAGCAGCAGAGGCAGCTTATGGGAGTTCTGTAACCTGGGTAGAGAGAGAGAGAGAGATAGTTTCCAGTAGTTCTGTCGGATGAATGTAGAGAGAAGCTGTTTATCAGAATTCTGTAGCCTGGAATCAGGCATGCGCTCTCTGCGGGTTTTCCGTATCCTGAGCGTAGGAGGCGCAGCTTACGGGAGCTCTGTTAACTGGATTTAGGGAGACGCCGTTGACAGCAGTTCTCTATCCTTGCTGTAGACACGAGCTGTTTACTGCAGTTCTTTAGCCTGGACTTAGGCATGCGCTCGATGCGGGTTTTCTGTATCCCGCGTGTAGGCGATGCAGCTTTGGGGACCTCTGTAACCTAAGTGTAGAGAGATGCAGTTGCCAGCATTTCCATATGTTGAATGTAGAGGGAAGCTGCTTCCAAGTGTTGTGTAACTTGGAGTAGGCTTACAGGTATTCCTTGTAGCCTGAGTGTGGCAGACGCAGCTTATGGAAGGTCAGTCCCCTGGATGTACAGAGACGCAGTTTACCAGAGTTCTGTATCTGGGTGTAGGGAGAAGCAGTTTACGGGACTTCTGTATCCTGAAATTAGGCATATGCCAAATGTAGGCTTACTGTAGCCTCGGTGTAGGAGAAGCAGCTTACAGGAGCTCTGTCTCCTGGATGTAGTGAGACGAAGTTTTCCGAAGTGCTGTATCCTGGGTGTAGAGAGAAGCAGTTCAAAGAGTCCTGTAGCCTTGGAGTAGGCATACGCTGTGTTTGGGATTCCTGTAGCCCGAGTGCAGCAGAGGCAGCTTATGGGAGTTCTGTAACCTGGGTGTAGAGAAATGCAGTTGAGCGGAGTTCGGTATCTGGGTGCAGGGAAAAGCACTTTACGGTACTTCTGTACCATGGATTTGGCATTCACAATATGCGGGTTTGCTGTATCCTATGCTGTAGGAGACGCAGCTTATGGGAGCTCTCTGTTTACCGGATGTAGAGAGACACCGTTTACAGCAGTTCTCTATCCTTGGTGTAGACACAAGCTGTTTCCTGGAATTCTGTAGCGTTTACGTAGGCATTCGCAGGATGCGGGTTTTCTGTATCCTGCGTGTAAGAGATGCAGCTTACGGGCGTCCTGTAACCGAAGTGTAGAGAGATGCAGGTTCCAGGAGTTCTGTACGTTGAATGAAGAGAGAAGCCGTTGCCATGAGTTCTGTAGGCTGGGAGTATGCATACGCTGTATTTGGGATTCCTGTAGCCTGAGTGTTTCGGAAGCAGCTTATGGGACCTCTGTAACCTAAGTGTAGAGAGATGCAGTTGCCAGCATTTCTGTATGTTGACTGTAGAGGGAAGCTGCTTCCAAGTGTTGTGTAACTTGGAGTAGGCTTCCACTCCATATGGAATTCCTGTAGCCTGAGAGCAGCAGAGGCAGCTTATGGGAGTTCTGTAACCTGGGTAGAGAGAGAGAGAGAGATAGTTTCCAGTAGTTCTGTCGGATGAATGTAGAGAGAAGCTGTTTATCAGAATTCTGTAGCCTGGAATCAGGCATGCGCTCTCTGCGGGTTTTCCGTATCCTGAGCGTAGGAGGCGCAGCTTACGGGAGCTCTGTTAACTGGATTTAGGGAGACGCCGTTGACAGCAGTTCTCTATCCTTGCTGTAGACACGAGCTGTTTACTGGAGTTCTTTAGCCTGGACTTAGGCATGCGCTCGATGCGGGTTTTCTGTATCCCGCGTGTAGGCGATGCAGCTTTGGGGACCTCTGTAACCTAAGTGTAGAGAGATGCAGTTGCCAGCATTTCCATATGTTGAATGTAGAGGGAAGCTGCTTCCAAGTGTTGTGTAACTTGGAGTAGGCTTACAGGTATTCCTTGTAGCCTGAGTGTGGCAGACGCAGCTTATGGAAGGTCAGTCCCCTGGATGTACAGAGACGCAGTTTACCAGAGTTCTGTATCTGGGTGTAGGGAGAAGCAGTTTACGGGACTTCTGTATCCTGAAATTAGGCATATGCCAAATGTAGGCTTACTGTAGCCTCGGTGTAGGAGAAGCAGCTTACAGGAGCTCTGTCTCCTGGATGTAGTGAGACGAAGTTTTCCGAAGTGCTGTATCCTGGGTGTAGAGAGAAGCAGTTCAAAGAGTCCTGTAGCCTTGGAGTAGGCATACGCTGTGTTTGGGATTCCTGTAGCCTGAGTGCAGCAGAGGCAGCTTATGGGAGTTCTGTAACCTGGGTGTAGAGAAATGCAGTTGAGCGGAGTTCGGTATCTGGGTGCAGGGAAAAGCACTTTACGGTACTTCTGTACCATGGATTTGGCATTCACAATATGCGGGTTTGCTGTATCCTATGCTGTAGGAGACGCAGCTTATGGGAGCTCTCTGTTTACCGGATGTAGAGAGACACCGTTTACAGCAGTTCTCTATCCTTGGTGTAGACACAAGCTGTTTCCTGGAATTCTGTAGCGTTTACGTAGGCATTCGCAGGATGCGGGTTTTCTGTATCCTGCGTGTAAGAGATGCAGCTTACGGGCGTCCTGTAACCGAAGTGTAGAGAGATGCAGGTTCCAGGAGTTCTGTACGTTGAATGAAGAGAGAAGCCGTTGCCATGAGTTCTGTAGGCTGGGAGTATGCATACGCTGTATTTGGGATTCCTGTAGCCTGAGTGTTTCGGAAGCAGCTTATGGGACCTCTGTAACCTAAGTGTAGAGAGATGCAGTTGCCAGCATTTCTGTATGTTGACTGTAGAGGGAAGCTGCTTCCAAGTGTTGTGTAACTTGGAGTAGGCTTCCACTCCATATGGAATTCCTGTAGCCTGAGAGCAGCAGAGGCAGCTTATGGGAGTTCTGTAACCTGGGTAGAGAGAGAGAGAGAGATAGTTTCCAGTAGTTCTGTCGGATGAATGTAGAGAGAAGCTGTTTATCAGAATTCTGTAGCCTGGAATCAGGCATGCGCTCTCTGCGGGTTTTCCGTATCCTGAGCGTAGGAGGCGCAGCTTACGGGAGCTCTGTTAACTGGATTTAGGGAGACGCCGTTGACAGCAGTTCTCTATCCTTGCTGTAGACACGAGCTGTTTACTGGAGTTCTTTAGCCTGGACTTAGGCATGCGCTCGATGCGGGTTTTCTGTATCCCGCGTGTAGGCGATGCAGCTTTGGGGACCTCTGTAACCTAAGTGTAGAGAGATGCAGTTGCCAGCATTTCCATATGTTGAATGTAGAGGGAAGCTGCTTCCAAGTGTTGTGTAACTTGGAGTAGGCTTACAGGTATTCCTTGTAGCCTGAGTGTGGCAGACGCAGCTTATGGAAGGTCAGTCCCCTGGATGTACAGAGACGCAGTTTACCAGAGTTCTGTATCTGGGTGTAGGGAGAAGCAGTTTACGGGACTTCTGTATCCTGAAATTAGGCATATGCCAAATGTAGGCTTACTGTAGCCTCGGTGTAGGAGAAGCAGCTTACAGGAGCTCTGTCTCCTGGATGTAGTGAGACGAAGTTTTCCGAAGTGCTGTATCCTGGGTGTAGAGAGAAGCAGTTCAAAGAGTCCTGTAGCCTTGGAGTAGGCATACGCTGTGTTTGGGATTCCTGTAGCCTGAGTGCAGCAGAGGCAGCTTATGGGAGTTCTGTAACCTGGGTGTAGAGAAATGCAGTTGAGCGGAGTTCGGTATCTGGGTGCAGGGAAAAGCACTTTACGGTACTTCTGTACCATGGATTTGGCATTCACAATATGCGGGTTTGCTGTATCCTATGCTGTAGGAGACGCAGCTTATGGGAGCTCTCTGTTTACCGGATGTAGAGAGACACCGTTTACAGCAGTTCTCTATCCTTGGTGTAGACACAAGCTGTTTCCTGGAATTCTGTAGCGTTTACGTAGGCATTCGCAGGATGCGGGTTTTCTGTATCCTGCGTGTAAGAGATGCAGCTTACGGGCGTCCTGTAACCGAAGTGTAGAGAGATGCAGGTTCCAGGAGTTCTGTACGTTGAATGAAGAGAGAAGCCGTTGCCATGAGTTCTGTAGGCTGGGAGTATGCATACGCTGTATTTGGGATTCCTGTAGCCTGAGTGTTTCGGAAGCAGCTTATGGGACCTCTGTAACCTAAGTGTAGAGAGATGCAGTTGCCAGCATTTCTGTATGTTGACTGTAGAGGGAAGCTGCTTCCAAGTGTTGTGTAACTTGGAGTAGGCTTCCACTCCATATGGAATTCCTGTAGCCTGAGAGCAGCAGAGGCAGCTTATGGGAGTTCTGTAACCTGGGTAGAGAGAGAGAGAGAGATAGTTTCCAGTAGTTCTGTCGGATGAATGTAGAGAGAAGCTGTTTATCAGAATTCTGTAGCCTGGAATCAGGCATGCGCTCTCTGCGGGTTTTCCGTATCCTGAGCGTAGGAGGCGCAGCTTACGGGAGCTCTGTTAACTGGATTTAGGGAGACGCCGTTGACAGCAGTTCTCTATCCTTGCTGTAGACACGAGCTGTTTACTGCAGTTCTTTAGCCTGGACTTAGGCATGCGCTCGATGCGGGTTTTCTGTATCCCGCGTGTAGGCGATGCAGCTTTGGGGACCTCTGTAACCTAAGTGTAGAGAGATGCAGTTGCCAGCATTTCCATATGTTGAATGTAGAGGGAAGCTGCTTCCAAGTGTTGTGTAACTTGGAGTAGGCTTACAGGTATTCCTTGTAGCCTGAGTGTGGCAGACGCAGCTTATGGAAGGTCAGTCCCCTGGATGTACAGAGACGCAGTTTACCAGAGTTCTGTATCTGGGTGTAGGGAGAAGCAGTTTACGGGACTTCTGTATCCTGAAATTAGGCATATGCCAAATGTAGGCTTACTGTAGCCTCGGTGTAGGAGAAGCAGCTTACAGGAGCTCTGTCTCCTGGATGTAGTGAGACGAAGTTTTCCGAAGTGCTGTATCCTGGGTGTAGAGAGAAGCAGTTCAAAGAGTCCTGTAGCCTTGGAGTAGGCATGCGCTGTGTTTGGGATTCCTGTAGCCTGAGTGCAGCAGAGGCAGCTTATGGGAGTTCTGTAACCTGGGTGTAGAGAAATGCAGTTGAGCGGAGTTCGGTATCTGGGTGCAGGGAAAAGCACTTTACGGTACTTCTGTACCATGGATTTGGCATTCACAATATGCGGGTTTGCTGTATCCTATGCTGTAGGAGACGCAGCTTATGGGAGCTCTCTGTTTACCGGATGTAGAGAGACACCGTTTACAGCAGTTCTCTATCCTTGGTGTAGACACAAGCTGTTTCCTGGAATTCTGTAGCGTTTACGTAGGCATTCGCAGGATGCGGGTTTTCTGTATCCTGCGTGTAAGAGATGCAGCTTACGGGCGTCCTGTAACCGAAGTGTAGAGAGATGCAGGTTCCAGGAGTTCTGTACGTTGAATGAAGAGAGAAGCCGTTGCCATGAGTTCTGTAGGCTGGGAGTATGCATACGCTGTATTTGGGATTCCTGTAGCCTGAGTGTTTCGGAAGCAGCTTATGGGACCTCTGTAACCTAAGTGTAGAGAGATGCAGTTGCCAGCATTTCTGTATGTTGACTGTAGAGGGAAGCTGCTTCCAAGTGTTGTGTAACTTGGAGTAGGCTTCCACTCCATATGGAATTCCTGTAGCCTGAGAGCAGCAGAGGCAGCTTATGGGAGTTCTGTAACCTGGGTAGAGAGAGAGAGAGAGATAGTTTCCAGTAGTTCTGTCGGATGAATGTAGAGAGAAGCTGTTTATCAGAATTCTGTAGCCTGGAATCAGGCATGCGCTCTCTGCGGGTTTTCCGTATCCTGAGCGTAGGAGGCGCAGCTTACGGGAGCTCTGTTAACTGGATTTAGGGAGACGCCGTTGACAGCAGTTCTCTATCCTTGCTGTAGACACGAGCTGTTTACTGGAGTTCTTTAGCCTGGACTTAGGCATGCGCTCGATGCGGGTTTTCTGTATCCCGCGTGTAGGCGATGCAGCTTTGGGGACCTCTGTAACCTAAGTGTAGAGAGATGCAGTTGCCAGCATTTCCATATGTTGAATGTAGAGGGAAGCTGCTTCCAAGTGTTGTGTAACTTGGAGTAGGCTTACAGGTATTCCTTGTAGCCTGAGTGTGGCAGACGCAGCTTATGGAAGGTCAGTCCCCTGGATGTACAGAGACGCAGTTTACCAGAGTTCTGTATCTGGGTGTAGGGAGAAGCAGTTTACGGGACTTCTGTATCCTGAAATTAGGCATATGCCAAATGTAGGCTTACTGTAGCCTCGGTGTAGGAGAAGCAGCTTACAGGAGCTCTGTCTCCTGGATGTAGTGAGACGAAGTTTTCCGAAGTGCTGTATCCTGGGTGTAGAGAGAAGCAGTTCAAAGAGTCCTGTAGCCTTGGAGTAGGCATACGCTGTGTTTGGGATTCCTGTAGCCTGAGTGCAGCAGAGGCAGCTTATGGGAGTTCTGTAACCTGGGTGTAGAGAAATGCAGTTGAGCGGAGTTCGGTATCTGGGTGCAGGGAAAAGCACTTTACGGTACTTCTGTACCATGGATTTGGCATTCACAATATGCGGGTTTGCTGTATCCTATGCTGTAGGAGACGCAGCTTATGGGAGCTCTCTGTTTACCGGATGTAGAGAGACACCGTTTACAGCAGTTCTCTATCCTTGGTGTAGACACAAGCTGTTTCCTGGAATTCTGTAGCGTTTACGTAGGCATTCGCAGGATGCGGGTTTTCTGTATCCTGCGTGTAAGAGATGCAGCTTACGGGCGTCCTGTAACCGAAGTGTAGAGAGATGCAGGTTCCAGGAGTTCTGTACGTTGAATGAAGAGAGAAGCCGTTGCCATGAGTTCTGTAGGCTGGGAGTATGCATACGCTGTATTTGGGATTCCTGTAGCCTGAGTGTTTCGGAAGCAGCTTATGGGACCTCTGTAACCTAAGTGTAGAGAGATGCAGTTGCCAGCATTTCTGTATGTTGACTGTAGAGGGAAGCTGCTTCCAAGTGTTGTGTAACTTGGAGTAGGCTTCCACTCCATATGGAATTCCTGTAGCCTGAGAGCAGCAGAGGCAGCTTATGGGAGTTCTGTAACCTGGGTAGAGAGAGAGAGAGAGATAGTTTCCAGTAGTTCTGTCGGATGAATGTAGAGAGAAGCTGTTTATCAGAATTCTGTAGCCTGGAATCAGGCATGCGCTCTCTGCGGGTTTTCCGTATCCTGAGCGTAGGAGGCGCAGCTTACGGGAGCTCTGTTAACTGGATTTAGGGAGACGCCGTTGACAGCAGTTCTCTATCCTTGCTGTAGACACGAGCTGTTTACTGGAGTTCTTTAGCCTGGACTTAGGCATGCGCTCGATGCGGGTTTTCTGTATCCCGCGTGTAGGCGATGCAGCTTTGGGGACCTCTGTAACCTAAGTGTAGAGAGATGCAGTTGCCAGCATTTCCATATGTTGAATGTAGAGGGAAGCTGCTTCCAAGTGTTGTGTAACTTGGAGTAGGCTTACAGGTATTCCTTGTAGCCTGAGTGTGGCAGACGCAGCTTATGGAAGGTCAGTCCCCTGGATGTACAGAGACGCAGTTTACCAGAGTTCTGTATCTGGGTGTAGGGAGAAGCAGTTTACGGGACTTCTGTATCCTGAAATTAGGCATATGCCAAATGTAGGCTTACTGTAGCCTCGGTGTAGGAGAAGCAGCTTACAGGAGCTCTGTCTCCTGGATGTAGTGAGACGAAGTTTTCCGAAGTGCTGTATCCTGGGTGTAGAGAGAAGCAGTTCAAAGAGTCCTGTAGCCTTGGAGTAGGCATACGCTGTGTTTGGGATTCCTGTAGCCTGAGTGCAGCAGAGGCAGCTTATGGGAGTTCTGTAACCTGGGTGTAGAGAAATGCAGTTGAGCGGAGTTCGGTATCTGGGTGCAGGGAAAAGCACTTTACGGTACTTCTGTACCATGGATTTGGCATTCACAATATGCGGGTTTGCTGTATCCTATGCTGTAGGAGACGCAGCTTATGGGAGCTCTCTGTTTACCGGATGTAGAGAGACACCGTTTACAGCAGTTCTCTATCCTTGGTGTAGACACAAGCTGTTTCCTGGAATTCTGTAGCGTTTACGTAGGCATTCGCAGGATGCGGGTTTTCTGTATCCTGCGTGTAAGAGATGCAGCTTACGGGCGTCCTGTAACCGAAGTGTAGAGAGATGCAGGTTCCAGGAGTTCTGTACGTTGAATGAAGAGAGAAGCCGTTGCCATGAGTTCTGTAGGCTGGGAGTATGCATACGCTGTATTTGGGATTCCTGTAGCCTGAGTGTTTCGGAAGCAGCTTATGGGACCTCTGTAACCTAAGTGTAGAGAGATGCAGTTGCCAGCATTTCTGTATGTTGACTGTAGAGGGAAGCTGCTTCCAAGTGTTGTGTAACTTGGAGTAGGCTTCCACTCCATATGGAATTCCTGTAGCCTGAGAGCAGCAGAGGCAGCTTATGGGAGTTCTGTAACCTGGGTAGAGAGAGAGAGAGAGATAGTTTCCAGTAGTTCTGTCGGATGAATGTAGAGAGAAGCTGTTTATCAGAATTCTGTAGCCTGGAATCAGGCATGCGCTCTCTGCGGGTTTTCCGTATCCTGAGCGTAGGAGGCGCAGCTTACGGGAGCTCTGTTAACTGGATTTAGGGAGACGCCGTTGACAGCAGTTCTCTATCCTTGCTGTAGACACGAGCTGTTTACTGGAGTTCTTTAGCCTGGACTTAGGCATGCGCTCGATGCGGGTTTTCTGTATCCCGCGTGTAGGCGATGCAGCTTTGGGGACCTCTGTAACCTAAGTGTAGAGAGATGCAGTTGCCAGCATTTCCATATGTTGAATGTAGAGGGAAGCTGCTTCCAAGTGTTGTGTAACTTGGAGTAGGCTTACAGGTATTCCTTGTAGCCTGAGTGTGGCAGACGCAGCTTATGGAAGGTCAGTCCCCTGGATGTACAGAGACGCAGTTTACCAGAGTTCTGTATCTGGGTGTAGGGAGAAGCAGTTTACGGGACTTCTGTATCCTGAAATTAGGCATATGCCAAATGTAGGCTTACTGTAGCCTCGGTGTAGGAGAAGCAGCTTACAGGAGCTCTGTCTCCTGGATGTAGTGAGACGAAGTTTTCCGAAGTGCTGTATCCTGGGTGTAGAGAGAAGCAGTTCAAAGAGTCCTGTAGCCTTGGAGTAGGCATACGCTGTGTTTGGGATTCCTGTAGCCTGAGTGCAGCAGAGGCAGCTTATGGGAGTTCTGTAACCTGGGTGTAGAGAAATGCAGTTGAGCGGAGTTCGGTATCTGGGTGCAGGGAAAAGCACTTTACGGTACTTCTGTACCATGGATTTGGCATTCACAATATGCGGGTTTGCTGTATCCTATGCTGTAGGAGACGCAGCTTATGGGAGCTCTCTGTTTACCGGATGTAGAGAGACACCGTTTACAGCAGTTCTCTATCCTTGGTGTAGACACAAGCTGTTTCCTGGAATTCTGTAGCGTTTACGTAGGCATTCGCAGGATGCGGGTTTTCTGTATCCTGCGTGTAAGAGATGCAGCTTACGGGCGTCCTGTAACCGAAGTGTAGAGAGATGCAGGTTCCAGGAGTTCTGTACGTTGAATGAAGAGAGAAGCCGTTGCCATGAGTTCTGTAGGCTGGGAGTATGCATACGCTGTATTTGGGATTCCTGTAGCCTGAGTGTTTCGGAAGCAGCTTATGGGACCTCTGTAACCTAAGTGTAGAGAGATGCAGTTGCCAGCATTTCTGTATGTTGACTGTAGAGGGAAGCTGCTTCCAAGTGTTGTGTAACTTGGAGTAGGCTTCCACTCCATATGGAATTCCTGTAGCCTGAGAGCAGCAGAGGCAGCTTATGGGAGTTCTGTAACCTGGGTAGAGAGAGAGAGAGAGATAGTTTCCAGTAGTTCTGTCGGATGAATGTAGAGAGAAGCTGTTTATCAGAATTCTGTAGCCTGGAATCAGGCATGCGCTCTCTGCGGGTTTTCCGTATCCTGAGCGTAGGAGGCGCAGCTTACGGGAGCTCTGTTAACTGGATTTAGGGAGACGCCGTTGACAGCAGTTCTCTATCCTTGCTGTAGACACGAGCTGTTTACTGGAGTTCTTTAGCCTGGACTTAGGCATGCGCTCGATGCGGGTTTTCTGTATCCCGCGTGTAGGCGATGCAGCTTTGGGGACCTCTGTAACCTAAGTGTAGAGAGATGCAGTTGCCAGCATTTCCATATGTTGAATGTAGAGGGAAGCTGCTTCCAAGTGTTGTGTAACTTGGAGTAGGCTTACAGGTATTCCTTGTAGCCTGAGTGTGGCAGACGCAGCTTATGGAAGGTCAGTCCCCTGGATGTACAGAGACGCAGTTTACCAGAGTTCTGTATCTGGGTGTAGGGAGAAGCAGTTTACGGGACTTCTGTATCCTGAAATTAGGCATATGCCAAATGTAGGCTTACTGTAGCCTCGGTGTAGGAGAAGCAGCTTACAGGAGCTCTGTCTCCTGGATGTAGTGAGACGAAGTTTTCCGAAGTGCTGTATCCTGGGTGTAGAGAGAAGCAGTTCAAAGAGTCCTGTAGCCTTGGAGTAGGCATACGCTGTGTTTGGGATTCCTGTAGCCTGAGTGCAGCAGAGGCAGCTTATGGGAGTTCTGTAACCTGGGTGTAGAGAAATGCAGTTGAGCGGAGTTCGGTATCTGGGTGCAGGGAAAAGCACTTTACGGTACTTCTGTACCATGGATTTGGCATTCACAATATGCGGGTTTGCTGTATCCTATGCTGTAGGAGACGCAGCTTATGGGAGCTCTCTGTTTACCGGATGTAGAGAGACACCGTTTACAGCAGTTCTCTATCCTTGGTGTAGACACAAGCTGTTTCCTGGAATTCTGTAGCGTTTACGTAGGCATTCGCAGGATGCGGGTTTTCTGTATCCTGCGTGTAAGAGATGCAGCTTACGGGCGTCCTGTAACCGAAGTGTAGAGAGATGCAGGTTCCAGGAGTTCTGTACGTTGAATGAAGAGAGAAGCCGTTGCCATGAGTTCTGTAGGCTGGGAGTATGCATACGCTGTATTTGGGATTCCTGTAGCCTGAGTGTTTCGGAAGCAGCTTATGGGACCTCTGTAACCTAAGTGTAGAGAGATGCAGTTGCCAGCATTTCTGTATGTTGACTGTAGAGGGAAGCTGCTTCCAAGTGTTGTGTAACTTGGAGTAGGCTTCCACTCCATATGGAATTCCTGTAGCCTGAGAGCAGCAGAGGCAGCTTATGGGAGTTCTGTAACCTGGGTAGAGAGAGAGAGAGAGATAGTTTCCAGTAGTTCTGTCGGATGAATGTAGAGAGAAGCTGTTTATCAGAATTCTGTAGCCTGGAATCAGGCATGCGCTCTCTGCGGGTTTTCCGTATCCTGAGCGTAGGAGGCGCAGCTTACGGGAGCTCTGTTAACTGGATTTAGGGAGACGCCGTTGACAGCAGTTCTCTATCCTTGCTGTAGACACGAGCTGTTTACTGGAGTTCTTTAGCCTGGACTTAGGCATGCGCTCGATGCGGGTTTTCTGTATCCCGCGTGTAGGCGATGCAGCTTTGGGGACCTCTGTAACCTAAGTGTAGAGAGATGCAGTTGCCAGCATTTCCATATGTTGAATGTAGAGGGAAGCTGCTTCCAAGTGTTGTGTAACTTGGAGTAGGCTTACAGGTATTCCTTGTAGCCTGAGTGTGGCAGACGCAGCTTATGGAAGGTCAGTCCCCTGGATGTACAGAGACGCAGTTTACCAGAGTTCTGTATCTGGGTGTAGGGAGAAGCAGTTTACGGGACTTCTGTATCCTGAAATTAGGCATATGCCAAATGTAGGCTTACTGTAGCCTCGGTGTAGGAGAAGCAGCTTACAGGAGCTCTGTCTCCTGGATGTAGTGAGACGAAGTTTTCCGAAGTGCTGTATCCTGGGTGTAGAGAGAAGCAGTTCAAAGAGTCCTGTAGCCTTGGAGTAGGCATGCGCTGTGTTTGGGATTCCTGTAGCCTGAGTGCAGCAGAGGCAGCTTATGGGAGTTCTGTAACCTGGGTGTAGAGAAATGCAGTTGAGCGGAGTTCGGTATCTGGGTGCAGGGAAAAGCACTTTACGGTACTTCTGTACCATGGATTTGGCATTCACAATATGCGGGTTTGCTGTATCCTATGCTGTAGGAGACGCAGCTTATGGGAGCTCTCTGTTTACCGGATGTAGAGAGACACCGTTTACAGCAGTTCTCTATCCTTGGTGTAGACACAAGCTGTTTCCTGGAATTCTGTAGCGTTTACGTAGGCATTCGCAGGATGCGGGTTTTCTGTATCCTGCGTGTAAGAGATGCAGCTTACGGGCGTCCTGTAACCGAAGTGTAGAGAGATGCAGGTTCCAGGAGTTCTGTACGTTGAATGAAGAGAGAAGCCGTTGCCATGAGTTCTGTAGGCTGGGAGTATGCATACGCTGTATTTGGGATTCCTGTAGCCTGAGTGTTTCGGAAGCAGCTTATGGGACCTCTGTAACCTAAGTGTAGAGAGATGCAGTTGCCAGCATTTCTGTATGTTGACTGTAGAGGGAAGCTGCTTCCAAGTGTTGTGTAACTTGGAGTAGGCTTCCACTCCATATGGAATTCCTGTAGCCTGAGAGCAGCAGAGGCAGCTTATGGGAGTTCTGTAACCTGGGTAGAGAGAGAGAGAGAGATAGTTTCCAGTAGTTCTGTCGGATGAATGTAGAGAGAAGCTGTTTATCAGAATTCTGTAGCCTGGAATCAGGCATGCGCTCTCTGCGGGTTTTCCGTATCCTGAGCGTAGGAGGCGCAGCTTACGGGAGCTCTGTTAACTGGATTTAGGGAGACGCCGTTGACAGCAGTTCTCTATCCTTGCTGTAGACACGAGCTGTTTACTGGAGTTCTTTAGCCTGGACTTAGGCATGCGCTCGATGCGGGTTTTCTGTATCCCGCGTGTAGGCGATGCAGCTTTGGGGACCTCTGTAACCTAAGTGTAGAGAGATGCAGTTGCCAGCATTTCCATATGTTGAATGTAGAGGGAAGCTGCTTCCAAGTGTTGTGTAACTTGGAGTAGGCTTACAGGTATTCCTTGTAGCCTGAGTGTGGCAGACGCAGCTTATGGAAGGTCAGTCCCCTGGATGTACAGAGACGCAGTTTACCAGAGTTCTGTATCTGGGTGTAGGGAGAAGCAGTTTACGGGACTTCTGTATCCTGAAATTAGGCATATGCCAAATGTAGGCTTACTGTAGCCTCGGTGTAGGAGAAGCAGCTTACAGGAGCTCTGTCTCCTGGATGTAGTGAGACGAAGTTTTCCGAAGTGCTGTATCCTGGGTGTAGAGAGAAGCAGTTCAAAGAGTCCTGTAGCCTTGGAGTAGGCATACGCTGTGTTTGGGATTCCTGTAGCCTGAGTGCAGCAGAGGCAGCTTATGGGAGTTCTGTAACCTGGGTGTAGAGAAATGCAGTTGAGCGGAGTTCGGTATCTGGGTGCAGGGAAAAGCACTTTACGGTACTTCTGTACCATGGATTTGGCATTCACAATATGCGGGTTTGCTGTATCCTATGCTGTAGGAGACGCAGCTTATGGGAGCTCTCTGTTTACCGGATGTAGAGAGACACCGTTTACAGCAGTTCTCTATCCTTGGTGTAGACACAAGCTGTTTCCTGGAATTCTGTAGCGTTTACGTAGGCATTCGCAGGATGCGGGTTTTCTGTATCCTGCGTGTAAGAGATGCAGCTTACGGGCGTCCTGTAACCGAAGTGTAGAGAGATGCAGGTTCCAGGAGTTCTGTACGTTGAATGAAGAGAGAAGCCGTTGCCATGAGTTCTGTAGGCTGGGAGTATGCATACGCTGTATTTGGGATTCCTGTAGCCTGAGTGTTTCGGAAGCAGCTTATGGGACCTCTGTAACCTAAGTGTAGAGAGATGCAGTTGCCAGCATTTCTGTATGTTGACTGTAGAGGGAAGCTGCTTCCAAGTGTTGTGTAACTTGGAGTAGGCTTCCACTCCATATGGAATTCCTGTAGCCTGAGAGCAGCAGAGGCAGCTTATGGGAGTTCTGTAACCTGGGTAGAGAGAGAGAGAGAGATAGTTTCCAGTAGTTCTGTCGGATGAATGTAGAGAGAAGCTGTTTATCAGAATTCTGTAGCCTGGAATCAGGCATGCGCTCTCTGCGGGTTTTCCGTATCCTGAGCGTAGGAGGCGCAGCTTACGGGAGCTCTGTTAACTGGATTTAGGGAGACGCCGTTGACAGCAGTTCTCTATCCTTGCTGTAGACACGAGCTGTTTACTGGAGTTCTTTAGCCTGGACTTAGGCATGCGCTCGATGCGGGTTTTCTGTATCCCGCGTGTAGGCGATGCAGCTTTGGGGACCTCTGTAACCTAAGTGTAGAGAGATGCAGTTGCCAGCATTTCCATATGTTGAATGTAGAGGGAAGCTGCTTCCAAGTGTTGTGTAACTTGGAGTAGGCTTACAGGTATTCCTTGTAGCCTGAGTGTGGCAGACGCAGCTTATGGAAGGTCAGTCCCCTGGATGTACAGAGACGCAGTTTACCAGAGTTCTGTATCTGGGTGTAGGGAGAAGCAGTTTACGGGACTTCTGTATCCTGAAATTAGGCATATGCCAAATGTAGGCTTACTGTAGCCTCGGTGTAGGAGAAGCAGCTTACAGGAGCTCTGTCTCCTGGATGTAGTGAGACGAAGTTTTCCGAAGTGCTGTATCCTGGGTGTAGAGAGAAGCAGTTCAAAGAGTCCTGTAGCCTTGGAGTAGGCATACGCTGTGTTTGGGATTCCTGTAGCCTGAGTGCAGCAGAGGCAGCTTATGGGAGTTCTGTAACCTGGGTGTAGAGAAATGCAGTTGAGCGGAGTTCGGTATCTGGGTGCAGGGAAAAGCACTTTACGGTACTTCTGTACCATGGATTTGGCATTCACAATATGCGGGTTTGCTGTATCCTATGCTGTAGGAGACGCAGCTTATGGGAGCTCTCTGTTTACCGGATGTAGAGAGACACCGTTTACAGCAGTTCTCTATCCTTGGTGTAGACACAAGCTGTTTCCTGGAATTCTGTAGCGTTTACGTAGGCATTCGCAGGATGCGGGTTTTCTGTATCCTGCGTGTAAGAGATGCAGCTTACGGGCGTCCTGTAACCGAAGTGTAGAGAGATGCAGGTTCCAGGAGTTCTGTACGTTGAATGAAGAGAGAAGCCGTTGCCATGAGTTCTGTAGGCTGGGAGTATGCATACGCTGTATTTGGGATTCCTGTAGCCTGAGTGTTTCGGAAGCAGCTTATGGGACCTCTGTAACCTAAGTGTAGAGAGATGCAGTTGCCAGCATTTCTGTATGTTGACTGTAGAGGGAAGCTGCTTCCAAGTGTTGTGTAACTTGGAGTAGGCTTCCACTCCATATGGAATTCCTGTAGCCTGAGAGCAGCAGAGGCAGCTTATGGGAGTTCTGTAACCTGGGTAGAGAGAGAGAGAGAGATAGTTTCCAGTAGTTCTGTCGGATGAATGTAGAGAGAAGCTGTTTATCAGAATTCTGTAGCCTGGAATCAGGCATGCGCTCTCTGCGGGTTTTCCGTATCCTGAGCGTAGGAGGCGCAGCTTACGGGAGCTCTGTTAACTGGATTTAGGGAGACGCCGTTGACAGCAGTTCTCTATCCTTGCTGTAGACACGAGCTGTTTACTGGAGTTCTTTAGCCTGGACTTAGGCATGCGCTCGATGCGGGTTTTCTGTATCCCGCGTGTAGGCGATGCAGCTTTGGGGACCTCTGTAACCTAAGTGTAGAGAGATGCAGTTGCCAGCATTTCCATATGTTGAATGTAGAGGGAAGCTGCTTCCAAGTGTTGTGTAACTTGGAGTAGGCTTACAGGTATTCCTTGTAGCCTGAGTGTGGCAGACGCAGCTTATGGAAGGTCAGTCCCCTGGATGTACAGAGACGCAGTTTACCAGAGTTCTGTATCTGGGTGTAGGGAGAAGCAGTTTACGGGACTTCTGTATCCTGAAATTAGGCATATGCCAAATGTAGCCTTACTGTAGCCTCGGTGTAGGAGAAGCAGCTTACAGGAGCTCTGTCTCCTGGATGTAGTGAGACGAAGTTTTCCGAAGTGCTGTATCCTGGGTGTAGAGAGAAGCAGTTCAAAGAGTCCTGTAGCCTTGGAGTAGGCATACGCTGTGTTTGGGATTCCTGTAGCCTGAGTGCAGCAGAGGCAGCTTATGGGAGTTCTGTAACCTGGGTGTAGAGAAATGCAGTTGAGCGGAGTTCGGTATCTGGGTGCAGGGAAAAGCACTTTACGGTACTTCTGTACCATGGATTTGGCATTCACAATATGCGGGTTTGCTGTATCCTATGCTGTAGGAGACGCAGCTTATGGGAGCTCTCTGTTTACCGGATGTAGAGAGACACCGTTTACAGCAGTTCTCTATCCTTGGTGTAGACACAAGCTATTTCCTGGAATTCTGTAGCGTTTACGTAGGCATTCGCAGGATGCGGGTTTTCTGTATCCTGCGTGTAAGAGATGCAGCTTACGGGCGTCCTGTAACCGAAGTGTAGAGAGATGCAGGTTCCAGGAGTTCTGTACGTTGAATGAAGAGAGAAGCCGTTGCCATGAGTTCTGTAGGCTGGGAGTATGCATACGCTGTATTTGGGATTCCTGTAGCCTGAGTGTTTCGGAAGCAGCTTATGGGACCTCTGTAACCTAAGTGTAGAGAGATGCAGTTGCCAGCATTTCTGTATGTTGACTGTAGAGGGAAGCTGCTTCCAAGTGTTGTGTAACTTGGAGTAGGCTTCCACTCCATATGGAATTCCTGTAGCCTGAGAGCAGCAGAGGCAGCTTATGGGAGTTCTGTAACCTGGGTAGAGAGAGAGAGAGAGATAGTTTCCAGTAGTTCTGTCGGATGAATGTAGAGAGAAGCTGTTTATCAGAATTCTGTAGCCTGGAATCAGGCATGCGCTCTCTGCGGGTTTTCCGTATCCTGAGCGTAGGAGGCGCAGCTTACGGGAGCTCTGTTAACTGGATTTAGGGAGACGCCGTTGACAGCAGTTCTCTATCCTTGCTGTAGACACGAGCTGTTTACTGGAGTTCTTTAGCCTGGACTTAGGCATGCGCTCGATGCGGGTTTTCTGTATCCCGCGTGTAGGCGATGCAGCTTTGGGGACCTCTGTAACCTAAGTGTAGAGAGATGCAGTTGCCAGCATTTCCATATGTTGAATGTAGAGGGAAGCTGCTTCCAAGTGTTGTGTAACTTGGAGTAGGCTTACAGGTATTCCTTGTAGCCTGAGTGTGGCAGACGCAGCTTATGGAAGGTCAGTCCCCTGGATGTACAGAGACGCAGTTTACCAGAGTTCTGTATCTGGGTGTAGGGAGAAGCAGTTTACGGGACTTCTGTATCCTGAAATTAGGCATATGCCAAATGTAGCCTTACTGTAGCCTCGGTGTAGGAGAAGCAGCTTACAGGAGCTCTGTCTCCTGGATGTAGTGAGACGAAGTTTTCCGAAGTGCTGTATCCTGGGTGTAGAGAGAAGCAGTTCAAAGAGTCCTGTAGCCTTGGAGTAGGCATACGCTGTGTTTGGGATTCCTGTAGCCTGAGTGCAGCAGAGGCAGCTTATGGGAGTTCTGTAACCTGGGTGTAGAGAAATGCAGTTGAGCGGAGTTCGGTATCTGGGTGCAGGGAAAAGCACTTTACGGTACTTCTGTACCATGGATTTGGCATTCACAATATGCGGGTTTGCTGTATCCTATGCTGTAGGAGACGCAGCTTATGGGAGCTCTCTGTTTACCGGATGTAGAGAGACACCGTTTACAGCAGTTCTCTATCCTTGGTGTAGACACAAGCTGTTTCCTGGAATTCTGTAGCGTTTACGTAGGCATTCGCAGGATGCGGGTTTTCTGTATCCTGCGTGTAAGAGATGCAGCTTACGGGCGTCCTGTAACCGAAGTGTAGAGAGATGCAGGTTCCAGGAGTTCTGTACGTTGAATGAAGAGAGAAGCCGTTGCCATGAGTTCTGTAGGCTGGGAGTATGCATACGCTGTATTTGGGATTCCTGTAGCCTGAGTGTTTCGGAAGCAGCTTATGGGACCTCTGTAACCTAAGTGTAGAGAGATGCAGTTGCCAGCATTTCTGTATGTTGACTGTAGAGGGAAGCTGCTTCCAAGTGTTGTGTAACTTGGAGTAGGCTTCCACTCCATATGGAATTCCTGTAGCCTGAGAGCAGCAGAGGCAGCTTATGGGAGTTCTGTAACCTGGGTAGAGAGAGAGAGAGAGATAGTTTCCAGTAGTTCTGTCGGATGAATGTAGAGAGAAGCTGTTTATCAGAATTCTGTAGCCTGGAATCAGGCATGCGCTCTCTGCGGGTTTTCCGTATCCTGAGCGTAGGAGGCGCAGCTTACGGGAGCTCTGTTAACTGGATTTAGGGAGACGCCGTTGACAGCAGTTCTCTATCCTTGCTGTAGACACGAGCTGTTTACTGGAGTTCTTTAGCCTGGACTTAGGCATGCGCTCGATGCGGGTTTTCTGTATCCCGCGTGTAGGCGATGCAGCTTTGGGGACCTCTGTAACCTAAGTGTAGAGAGATGCAGTTGCCAGCATTTCCATATGTTGAATGTAGAGGGAAGCTGCTTCCAAGTGTTGTGTAACTTGGAGTAGGCTTACAGGTATTCCTTGTAGCCTGAGTGTGGCAGACGCAGCTTATGGAAGGTCAGTCCCCTGGATGTACAGAGACGCAGTTTACCAGAGTTCTGTATCTGGGTGTAGGGAGAAGCAGTTTACGGGACTTCTGTATCCTGAAATTAGGCATATGCCAAATGTAGGCTTACTGTAGCCTCGGTGTAGGAGAAGCAGCTTACAGGAGCTCTGTCTCCTGGATGTAGTGAGACGAAGTTTTCCGAAGTGCTGTATCCTGGGTGTAGAGAGAAGCAGTTCAAAGAGTCCTGTAGCCTTGGAGTAGGCATACGCTGTGTTTGGGATTCCTGTAGCCTGAGTGCAGCAGAGGCAGCTTATGGGAGTTCTGTAACCTGGGTGTAGAGAAATGCAGTTGAGCGGAGTTCGGTATCTGGGTGCAGGGAAAAGCACTTTACGGTACTTCTGTACCATGGATTTGGCATTCACAATATGCGGGTTTGCTGTATCCTATGCTGTAGGAGACGCAGCTTATGGGAGCTCTCTGTTTACCGGATGTAGAGAGACACCGTTTACAGCAGTTCTCTATCCTTGGTGTAGACACAAGCTGTTTCCTGGAATTCTGTAGCGTTTACGTAGGCATTCGCAGGATGCGGGTTTTCTGTATCCTGCGTGTAAGAGATGCAGCTTACGGGCGTCCTGTAACCGAAGTGTAGAGAGATGCAGGTTCCAGGAGTTCTGTACGTTGAATGAAGAGAGAAGCCGTTGCCATGAGTTCTGTAGGCTGGGAGTATGCATACGCTGTATTTGGGATTCCTGTAGCCTGAGTGTTTCGGAAGCAGCTTATGGGACCTCTGTAACCTAAGTGTAGAGAGATGCAGTTGCCAGCATTTCTGTATGTTGACTGTAGAGGGAAGCTGCTTCCAAGTGTTGTGTAACTTGGAGTAGGCTTCCACTCCATATGGAATTCCTGTAGCCTGAGAGCAGCAGAGGCAGCTTATGGGAGTTCTGTAACCTGGGTAGAGAGAGAGAGAGAGATAGTTTCCAGTAGTTCTGTCGGATGAATGTAGAGAGAAGCTGTTTATCAGAATTCTGTAGCCTGGAATCAGGCATGCGCTCTCTGCGGGTTTTCCGTATCCTGAGCGTAGGAGGCGCAGCTTACGGGAGCTCTGTTAACTGGATTTAGGGAGACGCCGTTGACAGCAGTTCTCTATCCTTGCTGTAGACACGAGCTGTTTACTGGAGTTCTTTAGCCTGGACTTAGGCATGCGCTCGATGCGGGTTTTCTGTATCCCGCGTGTAGGCGATGCAGCTTTGGGGACCTCTGTAACCTAAGTGTAGAGAGATGCAGTTGCCAGCATTTCCATATGTTGAATGTAGAGGGAAGCTGCTTCCAAGTGTTGTGTAACTTGGAGTAGGCTTACAGGTATTCCTTGTAGCCTGAGTGTGGCAGACGCAGCTTATGGAAGGTCAGTCCCCTGGATGTACAGAGACGCAGTTTACCAGAGTTCTGTATCTGGGTGTAGGGAGAAGCAGTTTACGGGACTTCTGTATCCTGAAATTAGGCATATGCCAAATGTAGGTTTACTGTAGCCTCGGTGTAGGAGAAGCAGCTTACAGGAGCTCTGTCTCCTGGATGTAGTGAGACGAAGTTTTCCGAAGTGCTGTATCCTGGGTGTAGAGAGAAGCAGTTCAAAGAGTCCTGTAGCCTTGGAGTAGGCATACGCTGTGTTTGGGATTCCTGTAGCCTGAGTGCAGCAGAGGCAGCTTATGGGAGTTCTGTAACCTGGGTGTAGAGAAATGCAGTTGAGCGGAGTTCGGTATCTGGGTGCAGGGAAAAGCACTTTACGGTACTTCTGTACCATGGATTTGGCATTCACAATATGCGGGTTTGCTGTATCCTATGCTGTAGGAGACGCAGCTTATGGGAGCTCTCTGTTTACCGGATGTAGAGAGACACCGTTTACAGCAGTTCTCTATCCTTGGTGTAGACACAAGCTGTTTCCTGGAATTCTGTAGCGTTTACGTAGGCATTCGCAGGATGCGGGTTTTCTGTATCCTGCGTGTAAGAGATGCAGCTTACGGGCGTCCTGTAACCGAAGTGTAGAGAGATGCAGGTTCCAGGAGTTCTGTACGTTGAATGAAGAGAGAAGCCGTTGCCATGAGTTCTGTAGGCTGGGAGTATGCATACGCTGTATTTGGGATTCCTGTAGCCTGAGTGTTTCGGAAGCAGCTTATGGGACCTCTGTAACCTAAGTGTAGAGAGATGCAGTTGCCAGCATTTCTGTATGTTGACTGTAGAGGGAAGCTGCTTCCAAGTGTTGTGTAACTTGGAGTAGGCTTCCACTCCATATGGAATTCCTGTAGCCTGAGAGCAGCAGAGGCAGCTTATGGGAGTTCTGTAACCTGGGTAGAGAGAGAGAGAGAGATAGTTTCCAGTAGTTCTGTCGGATGAATGTAGAGAGAAGCTGTTTATCAGAATTCTGTAGCCTGGAATCAGGCATGCGCTCTCTGCGGGTTTTCCGTATCCTGAGCGTAGGAGGCGCAGCTTACGGGAGCTCTGTTAACTGGATTTAGGGAGACGCCGTTGACAGCAGTTCTCTATCCTTGCTGTAGACACGAGCTGTTTACTGGAGTTCTTTAGCCTGGACTTAGGCATGCGCTCGATGCGGGTTTTCTGTATCCCGCGTGTAGGCGATGCAGCTTTGGGGACCTCTGTAACCTAAGTGTAGAGAGATGCAGTTGCCAGCATTTCCATATGTTGAATGTAGAGGGAAGCTGCTTCCAAGTGTTGTGTAACTTGGAGTAGGCTTACAGGTATTCCTTGTAGCCTGAGTGTGGCAGACGCAGCTTATGGAAGGTCAGTCCCCTGGATGTACAGAGACGCAGTTTACCAGAGTTCTGTATCTGGGTGTAGGGAGAAGCAGTTTACGGGACTTCTGTATCCTGAAATTAGGCATATGCCAAATGTAGGCTTACTGTAGCCTCGGTGTAGGAGAAGCAGCTTACAGGAGCTCTGTCTCCTGGATGTAGTGAGACGAAGTTTTCCGAAGTGCTGTATCCTGGGTGTAGAGAGAAGCAGTTCAAAGAGTCCTGTAGCCTTGGAGTAGGCATACGCTGTGTTTGGGATTCCTGTAGCCTGAGTGCAGCAGAGGCAGCTTATGGGAGTTCTGTAACCTGGGTGTAGAGAAATGCAGTTGAGCGGAGTTCGGTATCTGGGTGCAGGGAAAAGCACTTTACGGTACTTCTGTACCATGGATTTGGCATTCACAATATGCGGGTTTGCTGTATCCTATGCTGTAGGAGACGCAGCTTATGGGAGCTCTCTGTTTACCGGATGTAGAGAGACACCGTTTACAGCAGTTCTCTATCCTTGGTGTAGACACAAGCTGTTTCCTGGAATTCTGTAGCGTTTACGTAGGCATTCGCAGGATGCGGGTTTTCTGTATCCTGCGTGTAAGAGATGCAGCTTACGGGCGTCCTGTAACCGAAGTGTAGAGAGATGCAGGTTCCAGGAGTTCTGTACGTTGAATGAAGAGAGAAGCCGTTGCCATGAGTTCTGTAGGCTGGGAGTATGCATACGCTGTATTTGGGATTCCTGTAGCCTGAGTGTTTCGGAAGCAGCTTATGGGACCTCTGTAACCTAAGTGTAGAGAGATGCAGTTGCCAGCATTTCTGTATGTTGACTGTAGAGGGAAGCTGCTTCCAAGTGTTGTGTAACTTGGAGTAGGCTTCCACTCCATATGGAATTCCTGTAGCCTGAGAGCAGCAGAGGCAGCTTATGGGAGTTCTGTAACCTGGGTAGAGAGAGAGAGAGAGATAGTTTCCAGTAGTTCTGTCGGATGAATGTAGAGAGAAGCTGTTTATCAGAATTCTGTAGCCTGGAATCAGGCATGCGCTCTCTGCGGGTTTTCCGTATCCTGAGCGTAGGAGGCGCAGCTTACGGGAGCTCTGTTAACTGGATTTAGGGAGACGCCGTTGACAGCAGTTCTCTATCCTTGCTGTAGACACGAGCTGTTTACTGGAGTTCTTTAGCCTGGACTTAGGCATGCGCTCGATGCGGGTTTTCTGTATCCCGCGTGTAGGCG
The DNA here is from genome assembly GCF_033115175.1 of Lepus europaeus. Lineage (NCBI taxonomy): Eukaryota > Metazoa > Chordata > Mammalia > Lagomorpha > Leporidae > Lepus > Lepus europaeus. The sequence goes on from NW_026909125.1 coordinate 146,178, forward strand.
ATGCAGCTTTGGGGACCTCTGTAACCTAAGTGTAGAGAGATGCAGTTGCCAGCATTTCCATATGTTGAATGTAGAGGGAAGCTGCTTCCAAGTGTTGTGTAACTTGGAGTAGGCTTACAGGTATTCCTTGTAGCCTGAGTGTGGCAGACGCAGCTTATGGAAGGTCAGTCCCCTGGATGTACAGAGACGCAGTTTACCAGAGTTCTGTATCTGGGTGTAGGGAGAAGCAGTTTACGGGACTTCTGTATCCTGAAATTAGGCATATGCCAAATGTAGGCTTACTGTAGCCTCGGTGTAGGAGAAGCAGCTTACAGGAGCTCTGTCTCCTGGATGTAGTGAGACGAAGTTTTCCGAAGTGCTGTATCCTGGGTGTAGAGAGAAGCAGTTCAAAGAGTCCTGTAGCCTTGGAGTAGGCATACGCTGTGTTTGGGATTCCTGTAGCCTGAGTGCAGCAGAGGCAGCTTATGGGAGTTCTGTAACCTGGGTGTAGAGAAATGCAGTTGAGCGGAGTTCGGTATCTGGGTGCAGGGAAAAGCACTTTACGGTACTTCTGTACCATGGATTTGGCATTCACAATATGCGGGTTTGCTGTATCCTATGCTGTAGGAGACGCAGCTTATGGGAGCTCTCTGTTTACCGGATGTAGAGAGACACCGTTTACAGCAGTTCTCTATCCTTGGTGTAGACACAAGCTGTTTCCTGGAATTCTGTAGCGTTTACGTAGGCATTCGCAGGATGCGGGTTTTCTGTATCCTGCGTGTAAGAGATGCAGCTTACGGGCGTCCTGTAACCGAAGTGTAGAGAGATGCAGGTTCCAGGAGTTCTGTACGTTGAATGAAGAGAGAAGCCGTTGCCATGAGTTCTGTAGGCTGGGAGTATGCATACGCTGTATTTGGGATTCCTGTAGCCTGAGTGTTTCGGAAGCAGCTTATGGGACCTCTGTAACCTAAGTGTAGAGAGATGCAGTTGCCAGCATTTCTGTATGTTGACTGTAGAGGGAAGCTGCTTCCAAGTGTTGTGTAACTTGGAGTAGGCTTCCACTCCATATGGAATTCCTGTAGCCTGAGAGCAGCAGAGGCAGCTTATGGGAGTTCTGTAACCTGGGTAGAGAGAGAGAGAGAGATAGTTTCCAGTAGTTCTGTCGGATGAATGTAGAGAGAAGCTGTTTATCAGAATTCTGTAGCCTGGAATCAGGCATGCGCTCTCTGCGGGTTTTCCGTATCCTGAGCGTAGGAGGCGCAGCTTACGGGAGCTCTGTTAACTGGATTTAGGGAGACGCCGTTGACAGCAGTTCTCTATCCTTGCTGTAGACACGAGCTGTTTACTGGAGTTCTTTAGCCTGGACTTAGGCATGCGCTCGATGCGGGTTTTCTGTATCCCGCGTGTAGGCGATGCAGCTTTGGGGACCTCTGTAACCTAAGTGTAGAGAGATGCAGTTGCCAGCATTTCCATATGTTGAATGTAGAGGGAAGCTGCTTCCAAGTGTTGTGTAACTTGGAGTAGGCTTACAGGTATTCCTTGTAGCCTGAGTGTGGCAGACGCAGCTTATGGAAGGTCAGTCCCCTGGATGTACAGAGACGCAGTTTACCAGAGTTCTGTATCTGGGTGTAGGGAGAAGCAGTTTACGGGACTTCTGTATCCTGAAATTAGGCATATGCCAAATGTAGGCTTACTGTAGCCTCGGTGTAGGAGAAGCAGCTTACAGGAGCTCTGTCTCCTGGATGTAGTGAGACGAAGTTTTCCGAAGTGCTGTATCCTGGGTGTAGAGAGAAGCAGTTCAAAGAGTCCTGTAGCCTTGGAGTAGGCATACGCTGTGTTTGGGATTCCTGTAGCCTGAGTGCAGCAGAGGCAGCTTATGGGAGTTCTGTAACCTGGGTGTAGAGAAATGCAGTTGAGCGGAGTTCGGTATCTGGGTGCAGGGAAAAGCACTTTACGGTACTTCTGTACCATGGATTTGGCATTCACAATATGCGGGTTTGCTGTATCCTATGCTGTAGGAGACGCAGCTTATGGGAGCTCTCTGTTTACCGGATGTAGAGAGACACCGTTTACAGCAGTTCTCTATCCTTGGTGTAGACACAAGCTGTTTCCTGGAATTCTGTAGCGTTTAAGTAGGCATTCGCAGGATGCGGGTTTTCTGTATCCTGCGTGTAAGAGATGCAGCTTACGGGCGTCCTGTAACCGAAGTGTAGAGAGATGCAGGTTCCAGGAGTTCTGTACGTTGAATGAAGAGAGAAGCCGTTGCCATGAGTTCTGTAGGCTGGGAGTATGCATACGCTGTATGTGGGATTCCTGTAGCCTGAGTGTTTCGGAAGCAGCTTATGGGACCTCTGTAACCTAAGTGTAGAGAGATGCAGTTGCCAGCATTTCTGTATGTTGACTGTAGAGGGAAGCTGCTTCCAAGTGTTGTGTAACTTGGAGTAGGCTTCCACTCCATATGGAATTCCTGTAGCCTGAGAGCAGCAGAGGCAGCTTATGGGAGTTCTGTAACCTGGGTAGAGAGAGAGAGAGAGATAGTTTCCAGTAGTTCTGTCGGATGAATGTAGAGAGAAGCTGTTTATCAGAATTCTGTAGCCTGGAATCAGGCATGCGCTCTCTGCGGGTTTTCCGTATCCTGAGCGTAGGAGGCGCAGCTTACGGGAGCTCTGTTAACTGGATTTAGGGAGACGCCGTTGACAGCAGTTCTCTATCCTTGCTGTAGACACGAGCTGTTTACTGGAGTTCTTTAGCCTGGACTTAGGCATGCGCTCGATGCGGGTTTTCTGTATCCCGCGTGTAGGCGATGCAGCTTTGGGGACCTCTGTAACCTAAGTGTAGAGAGATGCAGTTGCCAGCATTTCCATATGTTGAATGTAGAGGGAAGCTGCTTCCAAGTGTTGTGTAACTTGGAGTAGGCTTACAGGTATTCCTTGTAGCCTGAGTGTGGCAGACGCAGCTTATGGAAGGTCAGTCCCCTGGATGTACAGAGACGCAGTTTACCAGAGTTCTGTATCTGGGTGTAGGGAGAAGCAGTTTACGGGACTTCTGTATCCTGAAATTAGGCATATGCCAAATGTAGGCTTACTGTAGCCTCGGTGTAGGAGAAGCAGCTTACAGGAGCTCTGTCTCCTGGATGTAGTGAGACGAAGTTTTCCGAAGTGCTGTATCCTGGGTGTAGAGAGAAGCAGTTCAAAGAGTCCTGTAGCCTTGGAGTAGGCATACGCTGTGTTTGGGATTCCTGTAGCCTGAGTGCAGCAGAGGCAGCTTATGGGAGTTCTGTAACCTGGGTGTAGAGAAATGCAGTTGAGCGGAGTTCGGTATCTGGGTGCAGGGAAAAGCACTTTACGGTACTTCTGTACCATGGATTTGGCATTCACAATATGCGGGTTTGCTGTATCCTATGCTGTAGGAGACGCAGCTTATGGGAGCTCTCTGTTTACCGGATGTAGAGAGACACCGTTTACAGCAGTTCTCTATCCTTGGTGTAGACACAAGCTGTTTCCTGGAATTCTGTAGCGTTTACGTAGGCATTCGCAGGATGCGGGTTTTCTGTATCCTGCGTGTAAGAGATGCAGCTTACGGGCGTCCTGTAACCGAAGTGTAGAGAGATGCAGGTTCCAGGAGTTCTGTACGTTGAATGAAGAGAGAAGCCGTTGCCATGAGTTCTGTAGGCTGGGAGTATGCATACGCTGTATTTGGGATTCCTGTAGCCTGAGTGTTTCGGAAGCAGCTTATGGGACCTCTGTAACCTAAGTGTAGAGAGATGCAGTTGCCAGCATTTCTGTATGTTGACTGTAGAGGGAAGCTGCTTCCAAGTGTTGTGTAACTTGGAGTAGGCTTCCACTCCATATGGAATTCCTGTAGCCTGAGAGCAGCAGAGGCAGCTTATGGGAGTTCTGTAACCTGGGTAGAGAGAGAGAGAGAGATAGTTTCCAGTAGTTCTGTCGGATGAATGTAGAGAGAAGCTGTTTATCAGAATTCTGTAGCCTGGAATCAGGCATGCGCTCTCTGCGGGTTTTCCGTATCCTGAGCGTAGGAGGCGCAGCTTACGGGAGCTCTGTTAACTGGATTTAGGGAGACGCCGTTGACAGCAGTTCTCTATCCTTGCTGTAGACACGAGCTGTTTACTGGAGTTCTTTAGCCTGGACTTAGGCATGCGCTCGATGCGGGTTTTCTGTATCCCGCGTGTAGGCGATGCAGCTTTGGGGACCTCTGTAACCTAAGTGTAGAGAGATGCAGTTGCCAGCATTTCCATATGTTGAATGTAGAGGGAAGCTGCTTCCAAGTGTTGTGTAACTTGGAGTAGGCTTACAGGTATTCCTTGTAGCCTGAGTGTGGCAGACGCAGCTTATGGAAGGTCAGTCCCCTGGATGTACAGAGACGCAGTTTACCAGAGTTCTGTATCTGGGTGTAGGGAGAAGCAGTTTACGGGACTTCTGTATCCTGAAATTAGGCATATGCCAAATGTAGGCTTACTGTAGCCTCGGTGTAGGAGAAGCAGCTTACAGGAGCTCTGTCTCCTGGATGTAGTGAGACGAAGTTTTCCGAAGTGCTGTATCCTGGGTGTAGAGAGAAGCAGTTCAAAGAGTCCTGTAGCCTTGGAGTAGGCATACGCTGTGTTTGGGATTCCTGTAGCCTGAGTGCAGCAGAGGCAGCTTATGGGAGTTCTGTAACCTGGGTGTAGAGAAATGCAGTTGAGCGGAGTTCGGTATCTGGGTGCAGGGAAAAGCACTTTACGGTACTTCTGTACCATGGATTTGGCATTCACAATATGCGGGTTTGCTGTATCCTATGCTGTAGGAGACGCAGCTTATGGGAGCTCTCTGTTTACCGGATGTAGAGAGACACCGTTTACAGCAGTTCTCTATCCTTGGTGTAGACACAAGCTGTTTCCTGGAATTCTGTAGCGTTTACGTAGGCATTCGCAGGATGCGGGTTTTCTGTATCCTGCGTGTAAGAGATGCAGCTTACGGGCGTCCTGTAACCGAAGTGTAGAGAGATGCAGGTTCCAGGAGTTCTGTACGTTGAATGAAGAGAGAAGCCGTTGCCATGAGTTCTGTAGGCTGGGAGTATGCATACGCTGTATGTGGGATTCCTGTAGCCTGAGTGTTTCGGAAGCAGCTTATGGGACCTCTGTAACCTAAGTGTAGAGAGATGCAGTTGCCAGCATTTCTGTATGTTGACTGTAGAGGGAAGCTGCTTCCAAGTGTTGTGTAACTTGGAGTAGGCTTCCACTCCATATGGAATTCCTGTAGCCTGAGAGCAGCAGAGGCAGCTTATGGGAGTTCTGTAACCTGGGTAGAGAGAGAGAGAGAGATAGTTTCCAGTAGTTCTGTCGGATGAATGTAGAGAGAAGCTGTTTATCAGAATTCTGTAGCCTGGAATCAGGCATGCGCTCTCTGCGGGTTTTCCGTATCCTGAGCGTAGGAGGCGCAGCTTACGGGAGCTCTGTTAACTGGATTTAGGGAGACGCCGTTGACAGCAGTTCTCTATCCTTGCTGTAGACACGAGCTGTTTACTGGAGTTCTTTAGCCTGGACTTAGGCATGCGCTCGATGCGGGTTTTCTGTATCCCGCGTGTAGGCGATGCAGCTTTGGGGACCTCTGTAACCTAAGTGTAGAGAGATGCAGTTGCCAGCATTTCCATATGTTGAATGTAGAGGGAAGCTGCTTCCAAGTGTTGTGTAACTTGGAGTAGGCTTACAGGTATTCCTTGTAGCCTGAGTGTGGCAGACGCAGCTTATGGAAGGTCAGTCCCCTGGATGTACAGAGACGCAGTTTACCAGAGTTCTGTATCTGGGTGTAGGGAGAAGCAGTTTACGGGACTTCTGTATCCTGAAATTAGGCATATGCCAAATGTAGGCTTACTGTAGCCTCGGTGTAGGAGAAGCAGCTTACAGGAGCTCTGTCTCCTGGATGTAGTGAGACGAAGTTTTCCGAAGTGCTGTATCCTGGGTGTAGAGAGAAGCAGTTCAAAGAGTCCTGTAGCCTTGGAGTAGGCATACGCTGTGTTTGGGATTCCTGTAGCCTGAGTGCAGCAGAGGCAGCTTATGGGAGTTCTGTAACCTGGGTGTAGAGAAATGCAGTTGAGCGGAGTTCGGTATCTGGGTGCAGGGAAAAGCACTTTACGGTACTTCTGTACCATGGATTTGGCATTCACAATATGCGGGTTTGCTGTATCCTATGCTGTAGGAGACGCAGCTTATGGGAGCTCTCTGTTTACCGGATGTAGAGAGACACCGTTTACAGCAGTTCTCTATCCTTGGTGTAGACACAAGCTGTTTCCTGGAATTCTGTAGCGTTTACGTAGGCATTCGCAGGATGCGGGTTTTCTGTATCCTGCGTGTAAGAGATGCAGCTTACGGGCGTCCTGTAACCGAAGTGTAGAGAGATGCAGGTTCCAGGAGTTCTGTACGTTGAATGAAGAGAGAAGCCGTTGCCATGAGTTCTGTAGGCTGGGAGTATGCATACGCTGTATGTGGGATTCCTGTAGCCTGAGTGTTTCGGAAGCAGCTTATGGGACCTCTGTAACCTAAGTGTAGAGAGATGCAGTTGCCAGCATTTCTGTATGTTGACTGTAGAGGGAAGCTGCTTCCAAGTGTTGTGTAACTTGGAGTAGGCTTCCACTCCATATGGAATTCCTGTAGCCTGAGAGCAGCAGAGGCAGCTTATGGGAGTTCTGTAACCTGGGTAGAGAGAGAGAGAGAGATAGTTTCCAGTAGTTCTGTCGGATGAATGTAGAGAGAAGCTGTTTATCAGAATTCTGTAGCCTGGAATCAGGCATGCGCTCTCTGCGGGTTTTCCGTATCCTGAGCGTAGGAGGCGCAGCTTACGGGAGCTCTGTTAACTGGATTTAGGGAGACGCCGTTGACAGCAGTTCTCTATCCTTGCTGTAGACACGAGCTGTTTACTGGAGTTCTTTAGCCTGGACTTAGGCATGCGCTCGATGCGGGTTTTCTGTATCCCGCGTGTAGGCGATGCAGCTTTGGGGACCTCTGTAACCTAAGTGTAGAGAGATGCAGTTGCCAGCATTTCCATATGTTGAATGTAGAGGGAAGCTGCTTCCAAGTGTTGTGTAACTTGGAGTAGGCTTACAGGTATTCCTTGTAGCCTGAGTGTGGCAGACGCAGCTTATGGAAGGTCAGTCCCCTGGATGTACAGAGACGCAGTTTACCAGAGTTCTGTATCTGGGTGTAGGGAGAAGCAGTTTACGGGACTTCTGTATCCTGAAATTAGGCATATGCCAAATGTAGGCTTACTGTAGCCTCGGTGTAGGAGAAGCAGCTTACAGGAGCTCTGTCTCCTGGATGTAGTGAGACGAAGTTTTCCGAAGTGCTGTATCCTGGGTGTAGAGAGAAGCAGTTCAAAGAGTCCTGTAGCCTTGGAGTAGGCATACGCTGTGTTTGGGATTCCTGTAGCCTGAGTGCAGCAGAGGCAGCTTATGGGAGTTCTGTAACCTGGGTGTAGAGAAATGCAGTTGAGCGGAGTTCGGTATCTGGGTGCAGGGAAAAGCACTTTACGGTACTTCTGTACCATGGATTTGGCATTCACAATATGCGGGTTTGCTGTATCCTATGCTGTAGGAGACGCAGCTTATGGGAGCTCTCTGTTTACCGGATGTAGAGAGACACCGTTTACAGCAGTTCTCTATCCTTGGTGTAGACACAAGCTGTTTCCTGGAATTCTGTAGCGTTTACGTAGGCATTCGCAGGATGCGGGTTTTCTGTATCCTGCGTGTAAGAGATGCAGCTTACGGGCGTCCTGTAACCGAAGTGTAGAGAGATGCAGGTTCCAGGAGTTCTGTACGTTGAATGAAGAGAGAAGCCGTTGCCATGAGTTCTGTAGGCTGGGAGTATGCATACGCTGTATGTGGGATTCCTGTAGCCTGAGTGTTTCGGAAGCAGCTTATGGGACCTCTGTAACCTAAGTGTAGAGAGATGCAGTTGCCAGCATTTCTGTATGTTGACTGTAGAGGGAAGCTGCTTCCAAGTGTTGTGTAACTTGGAGTAGGCTTCCACTCCATATGGAATTCCTGTAGCCTGAGAGCAGCAGAGGCAGCTTATGGGAGTTCTGTAACCTGGGTAGAGAGAGAGAGAGAGATAGTTTCCAGTAGTTCTGTCGGATGAATGTAGAGAGAAGCTGTTTATCAGAATTCTGTAGCCTGGAATCAGGCATGCGCTCTCTGCGGGTTTTCCGTATCCTGAGCGTAGGAGGCGCAGCTTACGGGAGCTCTGTTAACTGGATTTAGGGAGACGCCGTTGACAGCAGTTCTCTATCCTTGCTGTAGACACGAGCTGTTTACTGGAGTTCTTTAGCCTGGACTTAGGCATGCGCTCGATGCGGGTTTTCTGTATCCCGCGTGTAGGCGATGCAGCTTTGGGGACCTCTGTAACCTAAGTGTAGAGAGATGCAGTTGCCAGCATTTCCATATGTTGAATGTAGAGGGAAGCTGCTTCCAAGTGTTGTGTAACTTGGAGTAGGCTTACAGGTATTCCTTGTAGCCTGAGTGTGGCAGACGCAGCTTATGGAAGGTCAGTCCCCTGGATGTACAGAGACGCAGTTTACCAGAGTTCTGTATCTGGGTGTAGGGAGAAGCAGTTTACGGGACTTCTGTATCCTGAAATTAGGCATATGCCAAATGTAGGCTTACTGTAGCCTCGGTGTAGGAGAAGCAGCTTACAGGAGCTCTGTCTCCTGGATGTAGTGAGACGAAGTTTTCCGAAGTGCTGTATCCTGGGTGTAGAGAGAAGCAGTTCAAAGAGTCCTGTAGCCTTGGAGTAGGCATACGCTGTGTTTGGGATTCCTGTAGCCTGAGTGCAGCAGAGGCAGCTTATGGGAGTTCTGTAACCTGGGTGTAGAGAAATGCAGTTGAGCGGAGTTCGGTATCTGGGTGCAGGGAAAAGCACTTTACGGTACTTCTGTACCATGGATTTGGCATTCACAATATGCGGGTTTGCTGTATCCTATGCTGTAGGAGACGCAGCTTATGGGAGCTCTCTGTTTACCGGATGTAGAGAGACACCGTTTACAGCAGTTCTCTATCCTTGGTGTAGACACAAGCTGTTTCCTGGAATTCTGTAGCGTTTACGTAGGCATTCGCAGGATGCGGGTTTTCTGTATCCTGCGTGTAAGAGATGCAGCTTACGGGCGTCCTGTAACCGAAGTGTAGAGAGATGCAGGTTCCAGGAGTTCTGTACGTTGAATGAAGAGAGAAGCCGTTGCCATGAGTTCTGTAGGCTGGGAGTATGCATACGCTGTATGTGGGATTCCTGTAGCCTGAGTGTTTCGGAAGCAGCTTATGGGACCTCTGTAACCTAAGTGTAGAGAGATGCAGTTGCCAGCATTTCTGTATGTTGACTGTAGAGGGAAGCTGCTTCCAAGTGTTGTGTAACTTGGAGTAGGCTTCCACTCCATATGGAATTCCTGTAGCCTGAGAGCAGCAGAGGCAGCTTATGGGAGTTCTGTAACCTGGGTAGAGAGAGAGAGAGAGATAGTTTCCAGTAGTTCTGTCGGATGAATGTAGAGAGAAGCTGTTTATCAGAATTCTGTAGCCTGGAATCAGGCATGCGCTCTCTGCGGGTTTTCCGTATCCTGAGCGTAGGAGGCGCAGCTTACGGGAGCTCTGTTAACTGGATTTAGGGAGACGCCGTTGACAGCAGTTCTCTATCCTTGCTGTAGACACGAGCTGTTTACTGGAGTTCTTTAGCCTGGACTTAGGCATGCGCTCGATGCGGGTTTTCTGTATCCCGCGTGTAGGCGATGCAGCTTTGGGGACCTCTGTAACCTAAGTGTAGAGAGATGCAGTTGCCAGCATTTCCATATGTTGAATGTAGAGGGAAGCTGCTTCCAAGTGTTGTGTAACTTGGAGTAGGCTTACAGGTATTCCTTGTAGCCTGAGTGTGGCAGACGCAGCTTATGGAAGGTCAGTCCCCTGGATGTACAGAGACGCAGTTTACCAGAGTTCTGTATCTGGGTGTAGGGAGAAGCAGTTTACGGGACTTCTGTATCCTGAAATTAGGCATATGCCAAATGTAGGCTTACTGTAGCCTCGGTGTAGGAGAAGCAGCTTACAGGAGCTCTGTCTCCTGGATGTAGTGAGACGAAGTTTTCCGAAGTGCTGTATCCTGGGTGTAGAGAGAAGCAGTTCAAAGAGTCCTGTAGCCTTGGAGTAGGCATACGCTGTGTTTGGGATTCCTGTAGCCTGAGTGCAGCAGAGGCAGCTTATGGGAGTTCTGTAACCTGGGTGTAGAGAAATGCAGTTGAGCGGAGTTCGGTATCTGGGTGCAGGGAAAAGCACTTTACGGTACTTCTGTACCATGGATTTGGCATTCACAATATGCGGGTTTGCTGTATCCTATGCTGTAGGAGACGCAGCTTATGGGAGCTCTCTGTTTACCGGATGTAGAGAGACACCGTTTACAGCAGTTCTCTATCCTTGGTGTAGACACAAGCTGTTTCCTGGAATTCTGTAGCGTTTACGTAGGCATTCGCAGGATGCGGGTTTTCTGTATCCTGCGTGTAAGAGATGCAGCTTACGGGCGTCCTGTAACCGAAGTGTAGAGAGATGCAGGTTCCAGGAGTTCTGTACGTTGAATGAAGAGAGAAGCCGTTGCCATGAGTTCTGTAGGCTGGGAGTATGCATACGCTGTATGTGGGATTCCTGTAGCCTGAGTGTTTCGGAAGCAGCTTATGGGACCTCTGTAACCTAAGTGTAGAGAGATGCAGTTGCCAGCATTTCTGTATGTTGACTGTAGAGGGAAGCTGCTTCCAAGTGTTGTGTAACTTGGAGTAGGCTTCCACTCCATATGGAATTCCTGTAGCCTGAGAGCAGCAGAGGCAGCTTATGGGAGTTCTGTAACCTGGGTAGAGAGAGAGAGAGAGATAGTTTCCAGTAGTTCTGTCGGATGAATGTAGAGAGAAGCTGTTTATCAGAATTCTGTAGCCTGGAATCAGGCATGCGCTCTCTGCGGGTTTTCCGTATCCTGAGCGTAGGAGGCGCAGCTTACGGGAGCTCTGTTAACTGGATTTAGGGAGACGCCGTTGACAGCAGTTCTCTATCCTTGCTGTAGACACGAGCTGTTTACTGGAGTTCTTTAGCCTGGACTTAGGCATGCGCTCGATGCGGGTTTTCTGTATCCCGCGTGTAGGCGATGCAGCTTTGGGGACCTCTGTAACCTAAGTGTAGAGAGATGCAGTTGCCAGCATTTCCATATGTTGAATGTAGAGGGAAGCTGCTTCCAAGTGTTGTGTAACTTGGAGTAGGCTTACAGGTATTCCTTGTAGCCTGAGTGTGGCAGACGCAGCTTATGGAAGGTCAGTCCCCTGGATGTACAGAGACGCAGTTTACCAGAGTTCTGTATCTGGGTGTAGGGAGAAGCAGTTCACGGGACTTCTGTATCCTGAAATTAGGCATATGCCAAATGTAGGCTTACTGTAGCCTCGGTGTAGGAGAAGCAGCTTACAGGAGCTCTGTCTCCTGGATGTAGTGAGACGAAGTTTTCCGAAGTGCTGTATCCTGGGTGTAGAGAGAAGCAGTTCAAAGAGTCCTGTAGCCTTGGAGTAGGCATACGCTGTGTTTGGGATTCCTGTAGCCTGAGTGCAGCAGAGGCAGCTTATGGGAGTTCTGTAACCTGGGTGTAGAGAAATGCAGTTGAGCGGAGTTCGGTATCTGGGTGCAGGGAAAAGCACTTTACGGTACTTCTGTACCATGGATTTGGCATTCACAATATGCGGGTTTGCTGTATCCTATGCTGTAGGAGACGCAGCTTATGGGAGCTCTCTGTTTACCGGATGTAGAGAGACACCGTTTACAGCAGTTCTCTATCCTTGGTGTAGACACAAGCTGTTTCCTGGAATTCTGTAGCGTTTACGTAGGCATTCGCAGGATGCGGGTTTTCTGTATCCTGCGTGTAAGAGATGCAGCTTACGGGCGTCCTGTAACCGAAGTGTAGAGAGATGCAGGTTCCAGGAGTTCTGTACGTTGAATGAAGAGAGAAGCCGTTGCCATGAGTTCTGTAGGCTGGGAGTATGCATACGCTGTATGTGGGATTCCTGTAGCCTGAGTGTTTCGGAAGCAGCTTATGGGACCTCTGTAACCTAAGTGTAGAGAGATGCAGTTGCCAGCATTTCTGTATGTTGACTGTAGAGGGAAGCTGCTTCCAAGTGTTGTGTAACTTGGAGTAGGCTTCCACTCCATATGGAATTCCTGTAGCCTGAGAGCAGCAGAGGCAGCTTATGGGAGTTCTGTAACCTGGGTAGAGAGAGAGAGAGAGATAGTTTCCAGTAGTTCTGTCGGATGAATGTAGAGAGAAGCTGTTTATCAGAATTCTGTAGCCTGGAATCAGGCATGCGCTCTCTGCGGGTTTTCCGTATCCTGAGCGTAGGAGGCGCAGCTTACGGGAGCTCTGTTAACTGGATTTAGGGAGACGCCGTTGACAGCAGTTCTCTATCCTTGCTGTAGACACGAGCTGTTTACTGGAGTTCTTTAGCCTGGACTTAGGCATGCGCTCGATGCGGGTTTTCTGTATCCCGCGTGTAGGCGATGCAGCTTTGGGGACCTCTGTAACCTAAGTGTAGAGAGATGCAGTTGCCAGCATTTCCATATGTTGAATGTAGAGGGAAGCTGCTTCCAAGTGTTGTGTAACTTGGAGTAGGCTTACAGGTATTCCTTGTAGCCTGAGTGTGGCAGACGCAGCTTATGGAAGGTCAGTCCCCTGGATGTACAGAGACGCAGTTTACCAGAGTTCTGTATCTGGGTGTAGGGAGAAGCAGTTTACGGGACTTCTGTATCCTGAAATTAGGCATATGCCAAATGTAGGCTTACTGTAGCCTCGGTGTAGGAGAAGCAGCTTACAGGAGCTCTGTCTCCTGGATGTAGTGAGACGAAGTTTTCCGAAGTGCTGTATCCTGGGTGTAGAGAGAAGCAGTTCAAAGAGTCCTGTAGCCTTGGAGTAGGCATACGCTGTGTTTGGGATTCCTGTAGCCTGAGTGCAGCAGAGGCAGCTTATGGGAGTTCTGTAACCTGGGTGTAGAGAAATGCAGTTGAGCGGAGTTCGGTATCTGGGTGCAGGGAAAAGCACTTTACGGTACTTCTGTACCATGGATTTGGCATTCACAATATGCGGGTTTGCTGTATCCTATGCTGTAGGAGACGCAGCTTATGGGAGCTCTCTGTTTACCGGATGTAGAGAGACACCGTTTACAGCAGTTCTCTATCCTTGGTGTAGACACAAGCTGTTTCCTGGAATTCTGTAGCGTTTACGTAGGCATTCGCAGGATGCGGGTTTTCTGTATCCTGCGTGTAAGAGATGCAGCTTACGGGCGTCCTGTAACCGAAGTGTAGAGAGATGCAGGTTCCAGGAGTTCTGTACGTTGAATGAAGAGAGAAGCCGTTGCCATGAGTTCTGTAGGCTGGGAGTATGCATACGCTGTATGTGGGATTCCTGTAGCCTGAGTGTTTCGGAAGCAGCTTATGGGACCTCTGTAACCTAAGTGTAGAGAGATGCAGTTGCCAGCATTTCTGTATGTTGACTGTAGAGGGAAGCTGCTTCCAAGTGTTGTGTAACTTGGAGTAGGCTTCCACTCCATATGGAATTCCTGTAGCCTGAGAGCAGCAGAGGCAGCTTATGGGAGTTCTGTAACCTGGGTAGAGAGAGAGAGAGAGATAGTTTCCAGTAGTTCTGTCGGATGAATGTAGAGAGAAGCTGTTTATCAGAATTCTGTAGCCTGGAATCAGGCATGCGCTCTCTGCGGGTTTTCCGTATCCTGAGCGTAGGAGGCGCAGCTTACGGGAGCTCTGTTAACTGGATTTAGGGAGACGCCGTTGACAGCAGTTCTCTATCCTTGCTGTAGACACGAGCTGTTTACTGGAGTTCTTTAGCCTGGACTTAGGCATGCGCTCGATGCGGGTTTTCTGTATCCCGCGTGTAGGCGATGCAGCTTTGGGGACCTCTGTAACCTAAGTGTAGAGAGATGCAGTTGCCAGCATTTCCATATGTTGAATGTAGAGGGAAGCTGCTTCCAAGTGTTGTGTAACTTGGAGTAGGCTTACAGGTATTCCTTGTAGCCTGAGTGTGGCAGACGCAGCTTATGGAAGGTCAGTCCCCTGGATGTACAGAGACGCAGTTTACCAGAGTTCTGTATCTGGGTGTAGGGAGAAGCAGTTTACGGGACTTCTGTATCCTGAAATTAGGCATATGCCAAATGTAGGCTTACTGTAGCCTCGGTGTAGGAGAAGCAGCTTACAGGAGCTCTGTCTCCTGGATGTAGTGAGACGAAGTTTTCCGAAGTGCTGTATCCTGGGTGTAGAGAGAAGCAGTTCAAAGAGTCCTGTAGCCTTGGAGTAGGCATACGCTGTGTTTGGGATTCCTGTAGCCTGAGTGCAGCAGAGGCAGCTTATGGGAGTTCTGTAACCTGGGTGTAGAGAAATGCAGTTGAGCGGAGTTCGGTATCTGGGTGCAGGGAAAAGCACTTTACGGTACTTCTGTACCATGGATTTGGCATTCACAATATGCGGGTTTGCTGTATCCTATGCTGTAGGAGACGCAGCTTATGGGAGCTCTCTGTTTACCGGATGTAGAGAGACACCGTTTACAGCAGTTCTCTATCCTTGGTGTAGACACAAGCTGTTTCCTGGAATTCTGTAGCGTTTACGTAGGCATTCGCAGGATGCGGGTTTTCTGTATCCTGCGTGTAAGAGATGCAGCTTACGGGCGTCCTGTAACCGAAGTGTAGAGAGATGCAGGTTCCAGGAGTTCTGTACGTTGAATGAAGAGAGAAGCCGTTGCCATGAGTTCTGTAGGCTGGGAGTATGCATACGCTGTATGTGGGATTCCTGTAGCCTGAGTGTTTCGGAAGCAGCTTATGGGACCTCTGTAACCTAAGTGTAGAGAGATGCAGTTGCCAGCATTTCTGTATGTTGACTGTAGAGGGAAGCTGCTTCCAAGTGTTGTGTAACTTGGAGTAGGCTTCCACTCCATATGGAATTCCTGTAGCCTGAGAGCAGCAGAGGCAGCTTATGGGAGTTCTGTAACCTGGGTAGAGAGAGAGAGAGAGATAGTTTCCAGTAGTTCTGTCGGATGAATGTAGAGAGAAGCTGTTTATCAGAATTCTGTAGCCTGGAATCAGGCATGCGCTCTCTGCGGGTTTTCCGTATCCTGAGCGTAGGAGGCGCAGCTTACGGGAGCTCTGTTAACTGGATTTAGGGAGACGCCGTTGACAGCAGTTCTCTATCCTTGCTGTAGACACGAGCTGTTTACTGGAGTTCTTTAGCCTAGACTTAGGCATGCGCTCGATGCGGGTTTTCTGTATCCCGCGTGTAGGCGATGCAGCTTTGGGGACCTCTGTAACCTAAGTGTAGAGAGATGCAGTTGCCAGCATTTCCATATGTTGAATGTAGAGGGAAGCTGCTTCCAAGTGTTGTGTAACTTGGAGTAGGCTTACAGGTATTCCTTGTAGCCTGAGTGTGGCAGACGCAGCTTATGGAAGGTCAGTCCCCTGGATGTACAGAGACGCAGTTTACCAGAGTTCTGTATCTGGGTGTAGGGAGAAGCAGTTTACGGGACTTCTGTATCCTGAAATTAGGCATATGCCAAATGTAGGCTTACTGTAGCCTCGGTGTAGGAGAAGCAGCTTACAGGAGCTCTGTCTCCTGGATGTAGTGAGACGAAGTTTTCCGAAGTGCTGTATCCTGGGTGTAGAGAGAAGCAGTTCAAAGAGTCCTGTAGCCTTGGAGTAGGCATGCGCTGTGTTTGGGATTCCTGTAGCCTGAGTGCAGCAGAGGCAGCTTATGGGAGTTCTGTAACCTGGGTGTAGAGAAATGCAGTTAAGCGGAGTTCGGTATCTGGGTGCAGGGAAAAGCACTTTACGGTACTTCTGTACCATGGATTTGGCATTCACAATATGCGGGTTTGCTGTATCCTATGCTGTAGGAGACGCAGCTTATGGGAGCTCTCTGTTTACCGGATGTAGAGAGACACCGTTTACAGCAGTTCTCTATCCTTGGTGTAGACACAAGCTGTTTCCTGGAATTCTGTAGCGTTTACGTAGGCATTCGCAGGATGCGGGTTTTCTGTATCCTGCGTGTAAGAGATGCAGCTTACGGGCGTCCTGTAACCGAAGTGTAGAGAGATGCAGGTTCCAGGAGTTCTGTACGTTGAATGAAGAGAGAAGCCGTTGCCATGAGTTCTGTAGGCTGGGAGTATGCATACGCTGTATGTGGGATTCCTGTAGCCTGAGTGTTTCGGAAGCAGCTTATGGGACCTCTGTAACCTAAGTGTAGAGAGATGCAGTTGCCAGCATTTCTGTATGTTGACTGTAGAGGGAAGCTGCTTCCAAGTGTTGTGTAACTTGGAGTAGGCTTCCACTCCATATGGAATTCCTGTAGCCTGAGAGCAGCAGAGGCAGCTTATGGGAGTTCTGTAACCTGGGTAGAGAGAGAGAGAGAGATAGTTTCCAGTAGTTCTGTCGGATGAATGTAGAGAGAAGCTGTTTATCAGAATTCTGTAGCCTGGAATCAGGCATGCGCTCTCTGCGGGTTTTCCGTATCCTGAGCGTAGGAGGCGCAGCTTACGGGAGCTCTGTTAACTGGATTTAGGGAGACGCCGTTGACAGCAGTTCTCTATCCTTGCTGTAGACACGAGCTGTTTACTGGAGTTCTTTAGCCTGGACTTAGGCATGCGCTCGATGCGGGTTTTCTGTATCCCGCGTGTAGGCGATGCAGCTTTGGGGACCTCTGTAACCTAAGTGTAGAGAGATGCAGTTGCCAGCATTTCCATATGTTGAATGTAGAGGGAAGCTGCTTCCAAGTGTTGTGTAACTTGGAGTAGGCTTACAGGTATTCCTTGTAGCCTGAGTGTGGCAGACGCAGCTTATGGAAGGTCAGTCCCCTGGATGTACAGAGACGCAGTTTACCAGAGTTCTGTATCTGGGTGTAGGGAGAAGCAGTTTACGGGACTTCTGTATCCTGAAATTAGGCATATGCCAAATGTAGGCTTACTGTAGCCTCGGTGTAGGAGAAGCAGCTTACAGGAGCTCTGTCTCCTGGATGTAGTGAGACGAAGTTTTCCGAAGTGCTGTATCCTGGGTGTAGAGAGAAGCAGTTCAAAGAGTCCTGTAGCCTTGGAGTAGGCATGCGCTGTGTTTGGGATTCCTGTAGCCTGAGTGCAGCAGAGGCAGCTTATGGGAGTTCTGTAACCTGGGTGTAGAGAAATGCAGTTGAGCGGAGTTCGGTATCTGGGTGCAGGGAAAAGCACTTTACGGTACTTCTGTACCATGGATTTGGCATTCACAATATGCGGGTTTGCTGTATCCTATGCTGTAGGAGACGCAGCTTATGGGAGCTCTCTGTTTACCGGATGTAGAGAGACACCGTTTACAGCAGTTCTCTATCCTTGGTGTAGACACAAGCTGTTTCCTGGAATTCTGTAGCGTTTACGTAGGCATTCGCAGGATGCGGGTTTTCTGTATCCTGCGTGTAAGAGATGCAGCTTACGGGCGTCCTGTAACCGAAGTGTAGAGAGATGCAGGTTCCAGGAGTTCTGTACGTTGAATGAAGAGAGAAGCCGTTGCCATGAGTTCTGTAGGCTGGGAGTATGCATACGCTGTATTTGGGATTCCTGTAGCCTGAGTGTTTCGGAAGCAGCTTATGGGACCTCTGTAACCTAAGTGTAGAGAGATGCAGTTGCCAGCATTTCTGTATGTTGACTGTAGAGGGAAGCTGCTTCCAAGTGTTGTGTAACTTGGAGTAGGCTTCCACTCCATATGGAATTCCTGTAGCCTGAGAGCAGCAGAGGCAGCTTATGGGAGTTCTGTAACCTGGGTAGAGAGAGAGAGAGAGATAGTTTCCAGTAGTTCTGTCGGATGAATGTAGAGAGAAGCTGTTTATCAGAATTCTGTAGCCTGGAATCAGGCATGCGCTCTCTGCGGGTTTTCCGTATCCTGAGCGTAGGAGGCGCAGCTTACGGGAGCTCTGTTAACTGGATTTAGGGAGACGCCGTTGACAGCAGTTCTCTATCCTTGCTGTAGACACGAGCTGTTTACTGGAGTTCTTTAGCCTGGACTTAGGCATGCGCTCGATGCGGGTTTTCTGTATCCCGCGTGTAGGCGATGCAGCTTTGGGGACCTCTGTAACCTAAGTGTAGAGAGATGCAGTTGCCAGCATTTCCATATGTTGAATGTAGAGGGAAGCTGCTTCCAAGTGTTGTGTAACTTGGAGTAGGCTTACAGGTATTCCTTGTAGCCTGAGTGTGGCAGACGCAGCTTATGGAAGGTCAGTCCCCTGGATGTACAGAGACGCAGTTTACCAGAGTTCTGTATCTGGGTGTAGGGAGAAGCAGTTTACGGGACTTCTGTATCCTGAAATTAGGCATATGCCAAATGTAGGCTTACTGTAGCCTCGGTGTAGGAGAAGCAGCTTACAGGAGCTCTGTCTCCTGGATGTAGTGAGACGAAGTTTTCCGAAGTGCTGTATCCTGGGTGTAGAGAGAAGCAGTTCAAAGAGTCCTGTAGCCTTGGAGTAGGCATACGCTGTGTTTGGGATTCCTGTAGCCTGAGTGCAGCAGAGGCAGCTTATGGGAGTTCTGTAACCTGGGTGTAGAGAAATGCAGTTGAGCGGAGTTCGGTATCTGGGTGCAGGGAAAAGCACTTTACGGTACTTCTGTACCATGGATTTGGCATTCACAATATGCGGGTTTGCTGTATCCTATGCTGTAGGAGACGCAGCTTATGGGAGCTCTCTGTTTACCGGATGTAGAGAGACACCGTTTACAGCAGTTCTCTATCCTTGGTGTAGACACAAGCTGTTTCCTGGAATTCTGTAGCGTTTACGTAGGCATTCGCAGGATGCGGGTTTTCTGTATCCTGCGTGTAAGAGATGCAGCTTACGGGCGTCCTGTAACCGAAGTGTAGAGAGATGCAGGTTCCAGGAGTTCTGTACGTTGAATGAAGAGAGAAGCCGTTGCCATGAGTTCTGTAGGCTGGGAGTATGCATACGCTGTATGTGGGATTCCTGTAGCCTGAGTGTTTCGGAAGCAGCTTATGGGACCTCTGTAACCTAAGTGTAGAGAGATGCAGTTGCCAGCATTTCTGTATGTTGACTGTAGAGGGAAGCTGCTTCCAAGTGTTGTGTAACTTGGAGTAGGCTTCCACTCCATATGGAATTCCTGTAGCCTGAGAGCAGCAGAGGCAGCTTATGGGAGTTCTGTAACCTGGGTAGAGAGAGAGAGAGAGATAGTTTCCAGTAGTTCTGTCGGATGAATGTAGAGAGAAGCTGTTTATCAGAATTCTGTAGCCTGGAATCAGGCATGCGCTCTCTGCGGGTTTTCCGTATCCTGAGCGTAGGAGGCGCAGCTTACGGGAGCTCTGTTAACTGGATTTAGGGAGACGCCGTTGACAGCAGTTCTCTATCCTTGCTGTAGACACGAGCTGTTTACTGGAGTTCTTTAGCCTGGACTTAGGCATGCGCTCGATGCGGGTTTTCTGTATCCCGCGTGTAGGCGATGCAGCTTTGGGGACCTCTGTAACCTAAGTGTAGAGAGATGCAGTTGCCAGCATTTCCATATGTTGAATGTAGAGGGAAGCTGCTTCCAAGTGTTGTGTAACTTGGAGTAGGCTTACAGGTATTCCTTGTAGCCTGAGTGTGGCAGACGCAGCTTATGGAAGGTCAGTCCCCTGGATGTACAGAGACGCAGTTTACCAGAGTTCTGTATCTGGGTGTAGGGAGAAGCAGTTTACGGGACTTCTGTATCCTGAAATTAGGCATATGCCAAATGTAGGCTTACTGTAGCCTCGGTGTAGGAGAAGCAGCTTACAGGAGCTCTGTCTCCTGGATGTAGTGAGACGAAGTTTTCCGAAGTGCTGTATCCTGGGTGTAGAGAGAAGCAGTTCAAAGAGTCCTGTAGCCTTGGAGTAGGCATACGCTGTGTTTGGGATTCCTGTAGCCTGAGTGCAGCAGAGGCAGCTTATGGGAGTTCTGTAACCTGGGTGTAGAGAAATGCAGTTGAGCGGAGTTCGGTATCTGGGTGCAGGGAAAAGCACTTTACGGTACTTCTGTACCATGGATTTGGCATTCACAATATGCGGGTTTGCTGTATCCTATGCTGTAGGAGACGCAGCTTATGGGAGCTCTCTGTTTACCGGATGTAGAGAGACACCGTTTACAGCAGTTCTCTATCCTTGGTGTAGACACAAGCTGTTTCCTGGAATTCTGTAGCGTTTACGTAGGCATTCGCAGGATGCGGGTTTTCTGTATCCTGCGTGTAAGAGATGCAGCTTACGGGCGTCCTGTAACCGAAGTGTAGAGAGATGCAGGTTCCAGGAGTTCTGTACGTTGAATGAAGAGAGAAGCCGTTGCCATGAGTTCTGTAGGCTGGGAGTATGCATACGCTGTATGTGGGATTCCTGTAGCCTGAGTGTTTCGGAAGCAGCTTATGGGACCTCTGTAACCTAAGTGTAGAGAGATGCAGTTGCCAGCATTTCTGTATGTTGACTGTAGAGGGAAGCTGCTTCCAAGTGTTGTGTAACTTGGAGTAGGCTTCCACTCCATATGGAATTCCTGTAGCCTGAGAGCAGCAGAGGCAGCTTATGGGAGTTCTGTAACCTGGGTAGAGAGAGAGAGAGAGATAGTTTCCAGTAGTTCTGTCGGATGAATGTAGAGAGAAGCTGTTTATCAGAATTCTGTAGCCTGGAATCAGGCATGCGCTCTCTGCGGGTTTTCCGTATCCTGAGCGTAGGAGGCGCAGCTTACGGGAGCTCTGTTAACTGGATTTAGGGAGACGCCGTTGACAGCAGTTCTCTATCCTTGCTGTAGACACGAGCTGTTTACTGGAGTTCTTTAGCCTGGACTTAGGCATGCGCTCGATGCGGGTTTTCTGTATCCCGCGTGTAGGCGATGCAGCTTTGGGGACCTCTGTAACCTAAGTGTAGAGAGATGCAGTTGCCAGCATTTCCATATGTTGAATGTAGAGGGAAGCTGCTTCCAAGTGTTGTGTAACTTGGAGTAGGCTTACAGGTATTCCTTGTAGCCTGAGTGTGGCAGACGCAGCTTATGGAAGGTCAGTCCCCTGGATGTACAGAGACGCAGTTTACCAGAGTTCTGTATCTGGGTGTAGGGAGAAGCAGTTTACGGGACTTCTGTATCCTGAAATTAGGCATATGCCAAATGTAGGCTTACTGTAGCCTCGGTGTAGGAGAAGCAGCTTACAGGAGCTCTGTCTCCTGGATGTAGTGAGACGAAGTTTTCCGAAGTGCTGTATCCTGGGTGTAGAGAGAAGCAGTTCAAAGAGTCCTGTAGCCTTGGAGTAGGCATACGCTGTGTTTGGGATTCCTGTAGCCTGAGTGCAGCAGAGGCAGCTTATGGGAGTTCTGTAACCTGGGTGTAGAGAAATGCAGTTGAGCGGAGTTCGGTATCTGGGTGCAGGGAAAAGCACTTTACGGTACTTCTGTACCATGGATTTGGCATTCACAATATGCGGGTTTGCTGTATCCTATGCTGTAGGAGACGCAGTTTATGGGAGCTCTCTGTTTACCGGATGTAGAGAGACACCGTTTACAGCAGTTCTCTATCCTTGGTGTAGACACAAGCTGTTTCCTGGAATTCTGTAGCGTTTACGTAGGCATTCGCAGGATGCGGGTTTTCTGTATCCTGCGTGTAAGAGATGCAGCTTACGGGCGTCCTGTAACCGAAGTGTAGAGAGATGCAGGTTCCAGGAGTTCTGTACGTTGAATGAAGAGAGAAGCCGTTGCCATGAGTTCTGTAGGCTGGGAGTATGCATACGCTGTATGTGGGATTCCTGTAGCCTGAGTGTTTCGGAAGCAGCTTATGGGACCTCTGTAACCTAAGTGTAGAGAGATGCAGTTGCCAGCATTTCTGTATGTTGACTGTAGAGGGAAGCTGCTTCCAAGTGTTGTGTAACTTGGAGTAGGCTTCCACTCCATATGGAATTCCTGTAGCCTGAGAGCAGCAGAGGCAGCTTATGGGAGTTCTGTAACCTGGGTAGAGAGAGAGAGAGAGATAGTTTCCAGTAGTTCTGTCGGATGAATGTAGAGAGAAGCTGTTTATCAGAATTCTGTAGCCTGGAATCAGGCATGCGCTCTCTGCGGGTTTTCCGTATCCTGAGCGTAGGAGGCGCAGCTTACGGGAGCTCTGTTAACTGGATTTAGGGAGACGCCGTTGACAGCAGTTCTCTATCCTTGCTGTAGACACGAGCTGTTTACTGGAGTTCTTTAGCCTGGACTTAGGCATGCGCTCGATGCGGGTTTTCTGTATCCCGCGTGTAGGCGATGCAGCTTTGGGGACCTCTGTAACCTAAGTGTAGAGAGATGCAGTTGCCAGCATTTCCATATGTTGAATGTAGAGGGAAGCTGCTTCCAAGTGTTGTGTAACTTGGAGTAGGCTTACAGGTATTCCTTGTAGCCTGAGTGTGGCAGACGCAGCTTATGGAAGGTCAGTCCCCTGGATGTACAGAGACGCAGTTTACCAGAGTTCTGTATCTGGGTGTAGGGAGAAGCAGTTTACGGGACTTCTGTATCCTGAAATTAGGCATATGCCAAATGTAGGCTTACTGTAGCCTCGGTGTAGGAGAAGCAGCTTACAGGAGCTCTGTCTCCTGGATGTAGTGAGACGAAGTTTTCCGAAGTGCTGTATCCTGGGTGTAGAGAGAAGCAGTTCAAAGAGTCCTGTAGCCTTGGAGTAGGCATACGCTGTGTTTGGGATTCCTGTAGCCTGAGTGCAGCAGAGGCAGCTTATGGGAGTTCTGTAACCTGGGTGTAGAGAAATGCAGTTGAGCGGAGTTCGGTATCTGGGTGCAGGGAAAAGCACTTTACGGTACTTCTGTACCATGGATTTGGCATTCACAATATGCGGGTTTGCTGTATCCTATGCTGTAGGAGACGCAGTTTATGGGAGCTCTCTGTTTACCGGATGTAGAGAGACACCGTTTACAGCAGTTCTCTATCCTTGGTGTAGACACAAGCTGTTTCCTGGAATTCTGTAGCGTTTACGTAGGCATTCGCAGGATGCGGGTTTTCTGTATCCTGCGTGTAAGAGATGCAGCTTACGGGCGTCCTGTAACCGAAGTGTAGAGAGATGCAGGTTCCAGGAGTTCTGTACGTTGAATGAAGAGAGAAGCCGTTGCCATGAGTTCTGTAGGCTGGGAGTATGCATACGCTGTATGTGGGATTCCTGTAGCCTGAGTGTTTCGGAAGCAGCTTATGGGACCTCTGTAACCTAAGTGTAGAGAGATGCAGTTGCCAGCATTTCTGTATGTTGACTGTAGAGGGAAGCTGCTTCCAAGTGTTGTGTAACTTGGAGTAGGCTTCCACTCCATATGGAATTCCTGTAGCCTGAGAGCAGCAGAGGCAGCTTATGGGAGTTCTGTAACCTGGGTAGAGAGAGAGAGAGAGATAGTTTCCAGTAGTTCTGTCGGATGAATGTAGAGAGAAGCTGTTTATCAGAATTCTGTAGCCTGGAATCAGGCATGCGCTCTCTGCGGGTTTTCCGTATCCTGAGCGTAGGAGGCGCAGCTTACGGGAGCTCTGTTAACTGGATTTAGGGAGACGCCGTTGACAGCAGTTCTCTATCCTTGCTGTAGACACGAGCTGTTTACTGGAGTTCTTTAGCCTGGACTTAGGCATGCGCTCGATGCGGGTTTTCTGTATCCCGCGTGTAGGCGATGCAGCTTTGGGGACCTCTGTAACCTAAGTGTAGAGAGATGCAGTTGCCAGCATTTCCATATGTTGAATGTAGAGGGAAGCTGCTTCCAAGTGTTGTGTAACTTGGAGTAGGCTTACAGGTATTCCTTGTAGCCTGAGTGTGGCAGACGCAGCTTATGGAAGGTCAGTCCCCTGGATGTACAGAGACGCAGTTTACCAGAGTTCTGTATCTGGGTGTAGGGAGAAGCAGTTTACGGGACTTCTGTATCCTGAAATTAGGCATATGCCAAATGTAGGCTTACTGTAGCCTCGGTGTAGGAGAAGCAGCTTACAGGAGCTCTGTCTCCTGGATGTAGTGAGACGAAGTTTTCCGAAGTGCTGTATCCTGGGTGTAGAGAGAAGCAGTTCAAAGAGTCCTGTAGCCTTGGAGTAGGCATACGCTGTGTTTGGGATTCCTGTAGCCTGAGTGCAGCAGAGGCAGCTTATGGGAGTTCTGTAACCTGGGTGTAGAGAAATGCAGTTGAGCGGAGTTCGGTATCTGGGTGCAGGGAAAAGCACTTTACGGTACTTCTGTACCATGGATTTGGCATTCACAATATGCGGGTTTGCTGTATCCTATGCTGTAGGAGACGCAGCTTATGGGAGCTCTCTGTTTACCGGATGTAGAGAGACACCGTTTACAGCAGTTCTCTATCCTTGGTGTAGACACAAGCTGTTTCCTGGAATTCTGTAGCGTTTACGTAGGCATTCGCAGGATGCGGGTTTTCTGTATCCTGCGTGTAAGAGATGCAGCTTACGGGCGTCCTGTAACCGAAGTGTAGAGAGATGCAGGTTCCAGGAGTTCTGTACGTTGAATGAAGAGAGAAGCCGTTGCCATGAGTTCTGTAGGCTGGGAGTATGCATACGCTGTATGTGGGATTCCTGTAGCCTGAGTGTTTCGGAAGCAGCTTATGGGACCTCTGTAACCTAAGTGTAGAGAGATGCAGTTGCCAGCATTTCTGTATGTTGACTGTAGAGGGAAGCTGCTTCCAAGTGTTGTGTAACTTGGAGTAGGCTTCCACTCCATATGGAATTCCTGTAGCCTGAGAGCAGCAGAGGCAGCTTATGGGAGTTCTGTAACCTGGGTAGAGAGAGAGAGAGAGATAGTTTCCAGTAGTTCTGTCGGATGAATGTAGAGAGAAGCTGTTTATCAGAATTCTGTAGCCTGGAATCAGGCATGCGCTCTCTGCGGGTTTTCCGTATCCTGAGCGTAGGAGGCGCAGCTTACGGGAGCTCTGTTAACTGGATTTAGGGAGACGCCGTTGACAGCAGTTCTCTATCCTTGCTGTAGACACGAGCTGTTTACTGGAGTTCTTTAGCCTGGACTTAGGCATGCGCTCGATGCGGGTTTTCTGTATCCCGCGTGTAGGCGATGCAGCTTTGGGGACCTCTGTAACCTAAGTGTAGAGAGATGCAGTTGCCAGCATTTCCATATGTTGAATGTAGAGGGAAGCTGCTTCCAAGTGTTGTGTAACTTGGAGTAGGCTTACAGGTATTCCTTGTAGCCTGAGTGTGGCAGACGCAGCTTATGGAAGGTCAGTCCCCTGGATGTACAGAGACGCAGTTTACCAGAGTTCTGTATCTGGGTGTAGGGAGAAGCAGTTTACGGGACTTCTGTATCCTGAAATTAGGCATATGCCAAATGTAGGCTTACTGTAGCCTCGGTGTAGGAGAAGCAGCTTACAGGAGCTCTGTCTCCTGGATGTAGTGAGACGAAGTTTTCCGAAGTGCTGTATCCTGGGTGTAGAGAGAAGCAGTTCAAAGAGTCCTGTAGCCTTGGAGTAGGCATACGCTGTGTTTGGGATTCCTGTAGCCTGAGTGCAGCAGAGGCAGCTTATGGGAGTTCTGTAACCTGGGTGTAGAGAAATGCAGTTGAGCAGAGTTCGGTATCTGGGTGCAGGGAAAAGCACTTTACGGTACTTCTGTACCATGGATTTGGCATTCACAATATGCGGGTTTGCTGTATCCTATGCTGTAGGAGACGCAGCTTATGGGAGCTCTCTGTTTACCGGATGTAGAGAGACACCGTTTACAGCAGTTCTCTATCCTTGGTGTAGACACAAGCTGTTTCCTGGAATTCTGTAGCGTTTACGTAGGCATTCGCAGGATGCGGGTTTTCTGTATCCTGCGTGTAAGAGATGCAGCTTACGGGCGTCCTGTAACCGAAGTGTAGAGAGATGCAGGTTCCAGGAGTTCTGTACGTTGAATGAAGAGAGAAGCCGTTGCCATGAGTTCTGTAGGCTGGGAGTATGCATACGCTGTATTTGGGATTCCTGTAGCCTGAGTGTTTCGGAAGCAGCTTATGGGACCTCTGTAACCTAAGTGTAGAGAGATGCAGTTGCCAGCATTTCTGTATGTTGACTGTAGAGGGAAGCTGCTTCCAAGTGTTGTGTAACTTGGAGTAGGCTTCCACTCCATATGGAATTCCTGTAGCCTGAGAGCAGCAGAGGCAGCTTATGGGAGTTCTGTAACCTGGGTAGAGAGAGAGAGAGAGATAGTTTCCAGTAGTTCTGTCGGATGAATGTAGAGAGAAGCTGTTTATCAGAATTCTGTAGCCTGGAATCAGGCATGCGCTCTCTGCGGGTTTTCCGTATCCTGAGCGTAGGAGGCGCAGCTTACGGGAGCTCTGTTAACTGGATTTAGGGAGACGCCGTTGACAGCAGTTCTCTATCCTTGCTGTAGACACGAGCTGTTTACTGGAGTTCTTTAGCCTGGACTTAGGCATGCGCTCGATGCGGGTTTTCTGTATCCCGCGTGTAGGCGATGCAGCTTTGGGGACCTCTGTAACCTAAGTGTAGAGAGATGCAGTTGCCAGCATTTCCATATGTTGAATGTAGAGGGAAGCTGCTTCCAAGTGTTGTGTAACTTGGAGTAGGCTTACAGGTATTCCTTGTAGCCTGAGTGTGGCAGACGCAGCTTATGGAAGGTCAGTCCCCTGGATGTACAGAGACGCAGTTTACCAGAGTTCTGTATCTGGGTGTAGGGAGAAGCAGTTTACGGGACTTCTGTATCCTGAAATTAGGCATATGCCAAATGTAGGCTTACTGTAGCCTCGGTGTAGGAGAAGCAGCTTACAGGAGCTCTGTCTCCTGGATGTAGTGAGACGAAGTTTTCCGAAGTGCTGTATCCTGGGTGTAGAGAGAAGCAGTTCAAAGAGTCCTGTAGCCTTGGAGTAGGCATACGCTGTGTTTGGGATTCCTGTAGCCTGAGTGCAGCAGAGGCAGCTTATGGGAGTTCTGTAACCTGGGTGTAGAGAAATGCAGTTGAGCAGAGTTCGGTATCTGGGTGCAGGGAAAAGCACTTTACGGTACTTCTGTACCATGGATTTGGCATTCACAATATGCGGGTTTGCTGTATCCTATGCTGTAGGAGACGCAGCTTATGGGAGCTCTCTGTTTACCGGATGTAGAGAGACACCGTTTACAGCAGTTCTCTATCCTTGGTGTAGACACAAGCTGTTTCCTGGAATTCTGTAGCGTTTACGTAGGCATTCGCAGGATGCGGGTTTTCTGTATCCTGCGTGTAAGAGATGCAGCTTACGGGCGTCCTGTAACCGAAGTGTAGAGAGATGCAGGTTCCAGGAGTTCTGTACGTTGAATGAAGAGAGAAGCCGTTGCCATGAGTTCTGTAGGCTGGGAGTATGCATACGCTGTATTTGGGATTCCTGTAGCCTGAGTGTTTCGGAAGCAGCTTATGGGACCTCTGTAACCTAAGTGTAGAGAGATGCAGTTGCCAGCATTTCTGTATGTTGACTGTAGAGGGAAGCTGCTTCCAAGTGTTGTGTAACTTGGAGTAGGCTTCCACTCCATATGGAATTCCTGTAGCCTGAGAGCAGCAGAGGCAGCTTATGGGAGTTCTGTAACCTGGGTAGAGAGAGAGAGAGAGATAGTTTCCAGTAGTTCTGTCGGATGAATGTAGAGAGAAGCTGTTTATCAGAATTCTGTAGCCTGGAATCAGGCATGCGCTCTCTGCGGGTTTTCCGTATCCTGAGCGTAGGAGGCGCAGCTTACGGGAGCTCTGTTAACTGGATTTAGGGAGACGCCGTTGACAGCAGTTCTCTATCCTTGCTGTAGACACGAGCTGTTTACTGGAGTTCTTTAGCCTGGACTTAGGCATGCGCTCGATGCGGGTTTTCTGTATCCCGCGTGTAGGCGATGCAGCTTTGGGGACCTCTGTAACCTAAGTGTAGAGAGATGCAGTTGCCAGCATTTCCATATGTTGAATGTAGAGGGAAGCTGCTTCCAAGTGTTGTGTAACTTGGAGTAGGCTTACAGGTATTCCTTGTAGCCTGAGTGTGGCAGACGCAGCTTATGGAAGGTCAGTCCCCTGGATGTACAGAGACGCAGTTTACCAGAGTTCTGTATCTGGGTGTAGGGAGAAGCAGTTTACGGGACTTCTGTATCCTGAAATTAGGCATATGCCAAATGTAGGCTTACTGTAGCCTCGGTGTAGGAGAAGCAGCTTACAGGAGCTCTGTCTCCTGGATGTAGTGAGACGAAGTTTTCCGAAGTGCTGTATCCTGGGTGTAGAGAGAAGCAGTTCAAAGAGTCCTGTAGCCTTGGAGTAGGCATACGCTGTGTTTGGGATTCCTGTAGCCTGAGTGCAGCAGAGGCAGCTTATGGGAGTTCTGTAACCTGGGTGTAGAGAAATGCAGTTGAGCGGAGTTCGGTATCTGGGTGCAGGGAAAAGCACTTTACGGTACTTCTGTACCATGGATTTGGCATTCACAATATGCGGGTTTGCTGTATCCTATGCTGTAGGAGACGCAGCTTATGGGAGCTCTCTGTTTACCGGATGTAGAGAGACACCGTTTACAGCAGTTCTCTATCCTTGGTGTAGACACAAGCTGTTTCCTGGAATTCTGTAGCGTTTACGTAGGCATTCGCAGGATGCGGGTTTTCTGTATCCTGCGTGTAAGAGATGCAGCTTACGGGCGTCCTGTAACCGAAGTGTAGAGAGATGCAGGTTCCAGGAGTTCTGTACGTTGAATGAAGAGAGAAGCCGTTGCCATGAGTTCTGTAGGCTGGGAGTATGCATACGCTGTATTTGGGATTCCTGTAGCCTGAGTGTTTCGGAAGCAGCTTATGGGACCTCTGTAACCTAAGTGTAGAGAGATGCAGTTGCCAGCATTTCTGTATGTTGACTGTAGAGGGAAGCTGCTTCCAAGTGTTGTGTAACTTGGAGTAGGCTTCCACTCCATATGGAATTCCTGTAGCCTGAGAGCAGCAGAGGCAGCTTATGGGAGTTCTGTAACCTGGGTAGAGAGAGAGAGAGAGATAGTTTCCAGTAGTTCTGTCGGATGAATGTAGAGAGAAGCTGTTTATCAGAATTCTGTAGCCTGGAATCAGGCATGCGCTCTCTGCGGGTTTTCCGTATCCTGAGCGTAGGAGGCGCAGCTTACGGGAGCTCTGTTAACTGGATTTAGGGAGACGCCGTTGACAGCAGTTCTCTATCCTTGCTGTAGACACGAGCTGTTTACTGGAGTTCTTTAGCCTGGACTTAGGCATGCGCTCGATGCGGGTTTTCTGTATCCCGCGTGTAGGCGATGCAGCTTTGGGGACCTCTGTAACCTAAGTGTAGAGAGATGCAGTTGCCAGCATTTCCATATGTTGAATGTAGAGGGAAGCTGCTTCCAAGTGTTGTGTAACTTGGAGTAGGCTTACAGGTATTCCTTGTAGCCTGAGTGTGGCAGACGCAGCTTATGGAAGGTCAGTCCCCTGGATGTACAGAGACGCAGTTTACCAGAGTTCTGTATCTGGGTGTAGGGAGAAGCAGTTTACGGGACTTCTGTATCCTGAAATTAGGCATATGCCAAATGTAGGCTTACTGTAGCCTCGGTGTAGGAGAAGCAGCTTACAGGAGCTCTGTCTCCTGGATGTAGTGAGACGAAGTTTTCCGAAGTGCTGTATCCTGGGTGTAGAGAGAAGCAGTTCAAAGAGTCCTGTAGCCTTGGAGTAGGCATACGCTGTGTTTGGGATTCCTGTAGCCTGAGTGCAGCAGAGGCAGCTTATGGGAGTTCTGTAACCTGGGTGTAGAGAAATGCAGTTGAGCGGAGTTCGGTATCTGGGTGCAGGGAAAAGCACTTTACGGTACTTCTGTACCATGGATTTGGCATTCACAATATGCGGGTTTGCTGTATCCTATGCTGTAGGAGACGCAGCTTATGGGAGCTCTCTGTTTACCGGATGTAGAGAGACACCGTTTACAGCAGTTCTCTATCCTTGGTGTAGACACAAGCTGTTTCCTGGAATTCTGTAGCGTTTACGTAGGCATTCGCAGGATGCGGGTTTTCTGTATCCTGCGTGTAAGAGATGCAGCTTACGGGCGTCCTGTAACCGAAGTGTAGAGAGATGCAGGTTCCAGGAGTTCTGTACGTTGAATGAAGAGAGAAGCCGTTGCCATGAGTTCTGTAGGC
This sequence comes from Lepus europaeus, assembly GCF_033115175.1. Lineage (NCBI taxonomy): Eukaryota > Metazoa > Chordata > Mammalia > Lagomorpha > Leporidae > Lepus > Lepus europaeus. The sequence continues at coordinate 176,259 of NW_026909125.1, forward strand.
TGGGAGTATGCATACGCTGTATTTGGGATTCCTGTAGCCTGAGTGTTTCGGAAGCAGCTTATGGGACCTCTGTAACCTAAGTGTAGAGAGATGCAGTTGCCAGCATTTCTGTATGTTGACTGTAGAGGGAAGCTGCTTCCAAGTGTTGTGTAACTTGGAGTAGGCTTCCACTCCATATGGAATTCCTGTAGCCTGAGAGCAGCAGAGGCAGCTTATGGGAGTTCTGTAACCTGGGTAGAGAGAGAGAGAGAGATAGTTTCCAGTAGTTCTGTCGGATGAATGTAGAGAGAAGCTGTTTATCAGAATTCTGTAGCCTGGAATCAGGCATGCGCTCTCTGCGGGTTTTCCGTATCCTGAGCGTAGGAGGCGCAGCTTACGGGAGCTCTGTTAACTGGATTTAGGGAGACGCCGTTGACAGCAGTTCTCTATCCTTGCTGTAGACACGAGCTGTTTACTGGAGTTCTTTAGCCTGGACTTAGGCATGCGCTCGATGCGGGTTTTCTGTATCCCGCGTGTAGGCGATGCAGCTTTGGGGACCTCTGTAACCTAAGTGTAGAGAGATGCAGTTGCCAGCATTTCCATATGTTGAATGTAGAGGGAAGCTGCTTCCAAGTGTTGTGTAACTTGGAGTAGGCTTACAGGTATTCCTTGTAGCCTGAGTGTGGCAGACGCAGCTTATGGAAGGTCAGTCCCCTGGATGTACAGAGACGCAGTTTACCAGAGTTCTGTATCTGGGTGTAGGGAGAAGCAGTTTACGGGACTTCTGTATCCTGAAATTAGGCATATGCCAAATGTAGGCTTACTGTAGCCTCGGTGTAGGAGAAGCAGCTTACAGGAGCTCTGTCTCCTGGATGTAGTGAGACGAAGTTTTCCGAAGTGCTGTATCCTGGGTGTAGAGAGAAGCAGTTCAAAGAGTCCTGTAGCCTTGGAGTAGGCATACGCTGTGTTTGGGATTCCTGTAGCCTGAGTGCAGCAGAGGCAGCTTATGGGAGTTCTGTAACCTGGGTGTAGAGAAATGCAGTTGAGCGGAGTTCGGTATCTGGGTGCAGGGAAAAGCACTTTACGGTACTTCTGTACCATGGATTTGGCATTCACAATATGCGGGTTTGCTGTATCCTATGCTGTAGGAGACGCAGCTTATGGGAGCTCTCTGTTTACCGGATGTAGAGAGACACCGTTTACAGCAGTTCTCTATCCTTGGTGTAGACACAAGCTGTTTCCTGGAATTCTGTAGCGTTTACGTAGGCATTCGCAGGATGCGGGTTTTCTGTATCCTGCGTGTAAGAGATGCAGCTTACGGGCGTCCTGTAACCGAAGTGTAGAGAGATGCAGGTTCCAGGAGTTCTGTACGTTGAATGAAGAGAGAAGCCGTTGCCATGAGTTCTGTAGGCTGGGAGTATGCATACGCTGTATTTGGGATTCCTGTAGCCTGAGTGTTTCGGAAGCAGCTTATGGGACCTCTGTAACCTAAGTGTAGAGAGATGCAGTTGCCAGCATTTCTGTATGTTGACTGTAGAGGGAAGCTGCTTCCAAGTGTTGTGTAACTTGGAGTAGGCTTCCACTCCATATGGAATTCCTGTAGCCTGAGAGCAGCAGAGGCAGCTTATGGGAGTTCTGTAACCTGGGTAGAGAGAGAGAGAGAGATAGTTTCCAGTAGTTCTGTCGGATGAATGTAGAGAGAAGCTGTTTATCAGAATTCTGTAGCCTGGAATCAGGCATGCGCTCTCTGCGGGTTTTCCGTATCCTGAGCGTAGGAGGCGCAGCTTACGGGAGCTCTGTTAACTGGATTTAGGGAGACGCCGTTGACAGCAGTTCTCTATCCTTGCTGTAGACACGAGCTGTTTACTGGAGTTCTTTAGCCTGGACTTAGGCATGCGCTCGATGCGGGTTTTCTGTATCCCGCGTGTAGGCGATGCAGCTTTGGGGACCTCTGTAACCTAAGTGTAGAGAGATGCAGTTGCCAGCATTTCCATATGTTGAATGTAGAGGGAAGCTGCTTCCAAGTGTTGTGTAACTTGGAGTAGGCTTACAGGTATTCCTTGTAGCCTGAGTGTGGCAGACGCAGCTTATGGAAGGTCAGTCCCCTGGATGTACAGAGACGCAGTTTACCAGAGTTCTGTATCTGGGTGTAGGGAGAAGCAGTTTACGGGACTTCTGTATCCTGAAATTAGGCATATGCCAAATGTAGGCTTACTGTAGCCTCGGTGTAGGAGAAGCAGCTTACAGGAGCTCTGTCTCCTGGATGTAGTGAGACGAAGTTTTCCGAAGTGCTGTATCCTGGGTGTAGAGAGAAGCAGTTCAAAGAGTCCTGTAGCCTTGGAGTAGGCATACGCTGTGTTTGGGATTCCTGTAGCCTGAGTGCAGCAGAGGCAGCTTATGGGAGTTCTGTAACCTGGGTGTAGAGAAATGCAGTTGAGCGGAGTTCGGTATCTGGGTGCAGGGAAAAGCACTTTACGGTACTTCTGTACCATGGATTTGGCATTCACAATATGCGGGTTTGCTGTATCCTATGCTGTAGGAGACGCAGCTTATGGGAGCTCTCTGTTTACCGGATGTAGAGAGACACCGTTTACAGCAGTTCTCTATCCTTGGTGTAGACACAAGCTGTTTCCTGGAATTCTGTAGCGTTTACGTAGGCATTCGCAGGATGCGGGTTTTCTGTATCCTGCGTGTAAGAGATGCAGCTTACGGGCGTCCTGTAACCGAAGTGTAGAGAGATGCAGGTTCCAGGAGTTCTGTACGTTGAATGAAGAGAGAAGCCGTTGCCATGAGTTCTGTAGGCTGGGAGTATGCATACGCTGTATTTGGGATTCCTGTAGCCTGAGTGTTTCGGAAGCAGCTTATGGGACCTCTGTAACCTAAGTGTAGAGAGATGCAGTTGCCAGCATTTCTGTATGTTGACTGTAGAGGGAAGCTGCTTCCAAGTGTTGTGTAACTTGGAGTAGGCTTCCACTCCATATGGAATTCCTGTAGCCTGAGAGCAGCAGAGGCAGCTTATGGGAGTTCTGTAACCTGGGTAGAGAGAGAGAGAGAGATAGTTTCCAGTAGTTCTGTCGGATGAATGTAGAGAGAAGCTGTTTATCAGAATTCTGTAGCCTGGAATCAGGCATGCGCTCTCTGCGGGTTTTCCGTATCCTGAGCGTAGGAGGCGCAGCTTACGGGAGCTCTGTTAACTGGATTTAGGGAGACGCCGTTGACAGCAGTTCTCTATCCTTGCTGTAGACACGAGCTGTTTACTGGAGTTCTTTAGCCTGGACTTAGGCATGCGCTCGATGCGGGTTTTCTGTATCCCGCGTGTAGGCGATGCAGCTTTGGGGACCTCTGTAACCTAAGTGTAGAGAGATGCAGTTGCCAGCATTTCCATATGTTGAATGTAGAGGGAAGCTGCTTCCAAGTGTTGTGTAACTTGGAGTAGGCTTACAGGTATTCCTTGTAGCCTGAGTGTGGCAGACGCAGCTTATGGAAGGTCAGTCCCCTGGATGTACAGAGACGCAGTTTACCAGAGTTCTGTATCTGGGTGTAGGGAGAAGCAGTTTACGGGACTTCTGTATCCTGAAATTAGGCATATGCCAAATGTAGGCTTACTGTAGCCTCGGTGTAGGAGAAGCAGCTTACAGGAGCTCTGTCTCCTGGATGTAGTGAGACGAAGTTTTCCGAAGTGCTGTATCCTGGGTGTAGAGAGAAGCAGTTCAAAGAGTCCTGTAGCCTTGGAGTAGGCATACGCTGTGTTTGGGATTCCTGTAGCCTGAGTGCAGCAGAGGCAGCTTATGGGAGTTCTGTAACCTGGGTGTAGAGAAATGCAGTTGAGCGGAGTTCGGTATCTGGGTGCAGGGAAAAGCACTTTACGGTACTTCTGTACCATGGATTTGGCATTCACAATATGCGGGTTTGCTGTATCCTATGCTGTAGGAGACGCAGCTTATGGGAGCTCTCTGTTTACCGGATGTAGAGAGACACCGTTTACAGCAGTTCTCTATCCTTGGTGTAGACACAAGCTGTTTCCTGGAATTCTGTAGCGTTTACGTAGGCATTCGCAGGATGCGGGTTTTCTGTATCCTGCGTGTAAGAGATGCAGCTTACGGGCGTCCTGTAACCGAAGTGTAGAGAGATGCAGGTTCCAGGAGTTCTGTACGTTGAATGAAGAGAGAAGCCGTTGCCATGAGTTCTGTAGGCTGGGAGTATGCATACGCTGTATTTGGGATTCCTGTAGCCTGAGTGTTTCGGAAGCAGCTTATGGGACCTCTGTAACCTAAGTGTAGAGAGATGCAGTTGCCAGCATTTCTGTATGTTGACTGTAGAGGGAAGCTGCTTCCAAGTGTTGTGTAACTTGGAGTAGGCTTCCACTCCATATGGAATTCCTGTAGCCTGAGAGCAGCAGAGGCAGCTTATGGGAGTTCTGTAACCTGGGTAGAGAGAGAGAGAGAGATAGTTTCCAGTAGTTCTGTCGGATGAATGTAGAGAGAAGCTGTTTATCAGAATTCTGTAGCCTGGAATCAGGCATGCGCTCTCTGCGGGTTTTCCGTATCCTGAGCGTAGGAGGCGCAGCTTACGGGAGCTCTGTTAACTGGATTTAGGGAGACGCCGTTGACAGCAGTTCTCTATCCTTGCTGTAGACACGAGCTGTTTACTGGAGTTCTTTAGCCTGGACTTAGGCATGCGCTCGATGCGGGTTTTCTGTATCCCGCGTGTAGGCGATGCAGCTTTGGGGACCTCTGTAACCTAAGTGTAGAGAGATGCAGTTGCCAGCATTTCCATATGTTGAATGTAGAGGGAAGCTGCTTCCAAGTGTTGTGTAACTTGGAGTAGGCTTACAGGTATTCCTTGTAGCCTGAGTGTGGCAGACGCAGCTTATGGAAGGTCAGTCCCCTGGATGTACAGAGACGCAGTTTACCAGAGTTCTGTATCTGGGTGTAGGGAGAAGCAGTTTACGGGACTTCTGTATCCTGAAATTAGGCATATGCCAAATGTAGGCTTACTGTAGCCTCGGTGTAGGAGAAGCAGCTTACAGGAGCTCTGTCTCCTGGATGTAGTGAGACGAAGTTTTCCGAAGTGCTGTATCCTGGGTGTAGAGAGAAGCAGTTCAAAGAGTCCTGTAGCCTTGGAGTAGGCATACGCTGTGTTTGGGATTCCTGTAGCCTGAGTGCAGCAGAGGCAGCTTATGGGAGTTCTGTAACCTGGGTGTAGAGAAATGCAGTTGAGCGGAGTTCGGTATCTGGGTGCAGGGAAAAGCACTTTACGGTACTTCTGTACCATGGATTTGGCATTCACAATATGCGGGTTTGCTGTATCCTATGCTGTAGGAGACGCAGCTTATGGGAGCTCTCTGTTTACCGGATGTAGAGAGACACCGTTTACAGCAGTTCTCTATCCTTGGTGTAGACACAAGCTGTTTCCTGGAATTCTGTAGCGTTTACGTAGGCATTCGCAGGATGCGGGTTTTCTGTATCCTGCGTGTAAGAGATGCAGCTTACGGGCGTCCTGTAACCGAAGTGTAGAGAGATGCAGGTTCCAGGAGTTCTGTACGTTGAATGAAGAGAGAAGCCGTTGCCATGAGTTCTGTAGGCTGGGAGTATGCATACGCTGTATTTGGGATTCCTGTAGCCTGAGTGTTTCGGAAGCAGCTTATGGGACCTCTGTAACCTAAGTGTAGAGAGATGCAGTTGCCAGCATTTCTGTATGTTGACTGTAGAGGGAAGCTGCTTCCAAGTGTTGTGTAACTTGGAGTAGGCTTCCACTCCATATGGAATTCCTGTAGCCTGAGAGCAGCAGAGGCAGCTTATGGGAGTTCTGTAACCTGGGTAGAGAGAGAGAGAGAGATAGTTTCCAGTAGTTCTGTCGGATGAATGTAGAGAGAAGCTGTTTATCAGAATTCTGTAGCCTGGAATCAGGCATGCGCTCTCTGCGGGTTTTCCGTATCCTGAGCGTAGGAGGCGCAGCTTACGGGAGCTCTGTTAACTGGATTTAGGGAGACGCCGTTGACAGCAGTTCTCTATCCTTGCTGTAGACACGAGCTGTTTACTGGAGTTCTTTAGCCTGGACTTAGGCATGCGCTCGATGCGGGTTTTCTGTATCCCGCGTGTAGGCGATGCAGCTTTGGGGACCTCTGTAACCTAAGTGTAGAGAGATGCAGTTGCCAGCATTTCCATATGTTGAATGTAGAGGGAAGCTGCTTCCAAGTGTTGTGTAACTTGGAGTAGGCTTACAGGTATTCCTTGTAGCCTGAGTGTGGCAGACGCAGCTTATGGAAGGTCAGTCCCCTGGATGTACAGAGACGCAGTTTACCAGAGTTCTGTATCTGGGTGTAGGGAGAAGCAGTTTACGGGACTTCTGTATCCTGAAATTAGGCATATGCCAAATGTAGGCTTACTGTAGCCTCGGTGTAGGAGAAGCAGCTTACAGGAGCTCTGTCTCCTGGATGTAGTGAGACGAAGTTTTCCGAAGTGCTGTATCCTGGGTGTAGAGAGAAGCAGTTCAAAGAGTCCTGTAGCCTTGGAGTAGGCATACGCTGTGTTTGGGATTCCTGTAGCCTGAGTGCAGCAGAGGCAGCTTATGGGAGTTCTGTAACCTGGGTGTAGAGAAATGCAGTTGAGCGGAGTTCGGTATCTGGGTGCAGGGAAAAGCACTTTACGGTACTTCTGTACCATGGATTTGGCATTCACAATATGCGGGTTTGCTGTATCCTATGCTGTAGGAGACGCAGCTTATGGGAGCTCTCTGTTTACCGGATGTAGAGAGACACCGTTTACAGCAGTTCTCTATCCTTGGTGTAGACACAAGCTGTTTCCTGGAATTCTGTAGCGTTTACGTAGGCATTCGCAGGATGCGGGTTTTCTGTATCCTGCGTGTAAGAGATGCAGCTTACGGGCGTCCTGTAACCGAAGTGTAGAGAGATGCAGGTTCCAGGAGTTCTGTACGTTGAATGAAGAGAGAAGCCGTTGCCATGAGTTCTGTAGGCTGGGAGTATGCATACGCTGTATTTGGGATTCCTGTAGCCTGAGTGTTTCGGAAGCAGCTTATGGGACCTCTGTAACCTAAGTGTAGAGAGATGCAGTTGCCAGCATTTCTGTATGTTGACTGTAGAGGGAAGCTGCTTCCAAGTGTTGTGTAACTTGGAGTAGGCTTCCACTCCATATGGAATTCCTGTAGCCTGAGAGCAGCAGAGGCAGCTTATGGGAGTTCTGTAACCTGGGTAGAGAGAGAGAGAGAGATAGTTTCCAGTAGTTCTGTCGGATGAATGTAGAGAGAAGCTGTTTATCAGAATTCTGTAGCCTGGAATCAGGCATGCGCTCTCTGCGGGTTTTCCGTATCCTGAGCGTAGGAGGCGCAGCTTACGGGAGCTCTGTTAACTGGATTTAGGGAGACGCCGTTGACAGCAGTTCTCTATCCTTGCTGTAGACACGAGCTGTTTACTGGAGTTCTTTAGCCTGGACTTAGGCATGCGCTCGATGCGGGTTTTCTGTATCCCGCGTGTAGGCGATGCAGCTTTGGGGACCTCTGTAACCTAAGTGTAGAGAGATGCAGTTGCCAGCATTTCCATATGTTGAATGTAGAGGGAAGCTGCTTCCAAGTGTTGTGTAACTTGGAGTAGGCTTACAGGTATTCCTTGTAGCCTGAGTGTGGCAGACGCAGCTTATGGAAGGTCAGTCCCCTGGATGTACAGAGACGCAGTTACCAGAGTTCTGTATCTGGGTGTAGGGAGAAGCAGTTTACGGGACTTCTGTATCCTGAAATTAGGCATATGCCAAATGTAGGCTTACTGTAGCCTCGGTGTAGGAGAAGCAGCTTACAGGAGCTCTGTCTCCTGGATGTAGTGAGACGAAGTTTTCCGAAGTGCTGTATCCTGGGTGTAGAGAGAAGCAGTTCAAAGAGTCCTGTAGCCTTGGAGTAGGCATACGCTGTGTTTGGGATTCCTGTAGCCTGAGTGCAGCAGAGGCAGCTTATGGGAGTTCTGTAACCTGGTGTAGAGAAATGCAGTTGAGCGGAGTTCGGTATCTGGGTGCAGGGAAAAGCACTTTACGGTACTTCTGTACATGGATTTGGCATTCACAATATGCGGGTTTGCTGTATCCTATGCTGTAGGAGACGCAGCTTATGGGAGCTCTCTGTTTACCGGATGTAGAGAGACACCGTTTACAGCAGTTCTCTATCCTTGGTGTAGACACAAGCTGTTTCCTGGAATTCTGTAGCGTTTACGTAGGCATTCGCAGGATGCGGGTTTTCTGTATCCTGCGTGTAAGAGATGCAGCTTACGGGCGTCCTGTAACCGAAGTGTAGAGAGATGCAGGTTCCAGGAGTTCTGTACGTTGAATGAAGAGAGAAGCCGTTGCCATGAGTTCTGTAGGCTGGGAGTATGCATACGCTGTATTTGGGATTCCTGTAGCCTGAGTGTTTCGGAAGCAGCTTATGGGACCTCTGTAACCTAAGTGTAGAGAGATGCAGTTGCCAGCATTTCTGTATGTTGACTGTAGAGGGAAGCTGCTTCCAAGTGTTGTGTAACTTGGAGTAGGCTTCCACTCCATATGGAATTCCTGTAGCCTGAGAGCAGCAGAGGCAGCTTATGGGAGTTCTGTAACCTGGGTAGAGAGAGAGAGAGAGATAGTTTCCAGTAGTTCTGTCGGATGAATGTAGAGAGAAGCTGTTTATCAGAATTCTGTAGCCTGGAATCAGGCATGCGCTCTCTGCGGGTTTTCCGTATCCTGAGCGTAGGAGGCGCAGCTTACGGGAGCTCTGTTAACTGGATTTAGGGAGACGCCGTTGACAGCAGTTCTCTATCCTTGCTGTAGACACGAGCTGTTTACTGGAGTTCTTTAGCCTGGACTTAGGCATGCGCTCGATGCGGGTTTTCTGTATCCCGCGTGTAGGCGATGCAGCTTTGGGGACCTCTGTAACCTAAGTGTAGAGAGATGCAGTTGCCAGCATTTCCATATGTTTGAATGTAGAGGGAAGCTGCTTCCAAGTGTTGTGTAACTTGGAGTAGGCTTACAGGTATTCCTTGTAGCCTGAGTGTGGCAGACGCAGCTTATGGAAGGTCAGTCCCTGGATGTACAGAGACGCAGTTTACCAGAGTTCTGTATCTGGGTGTAGGGAGAAGCAGTTTACGGGACTTCTGTATCCTGAAATTAGGCATATGCCAAATGTAGGCTTACTGTAGCCTCGGTGTAGGAGAAGCAGCTTACAGGAGCTCTGTCTCCTGGATGTAGTGAGACGAAGTTTCCGAAGTGCTGTATCCTGGGTGTAGAGAGAAGCAGTTCAAAGAGTCCTGTAGCCTTGGAGTAGGCATACGCTGTGTTTGGGATTCCTGTAGCCTGAGTGCAGCAGAGGCAGCTTATGGGAGTTCTGTAACCTGGGTGTAGAGAAATGCAGTTGAGCGGAGTTCGGTATCTGGGTGCAGGGAAAAGCACTTTACGGTACTTCTGTACCATGGATTTGGCATTCACAATATGCGGGTTTGCTGTATCCTATGCTGTAGGAGACGCAGCTTATGGGAGCTCTCTGTTTACCGGATGTAGAGAGACACCGTTTACAGCAGTTCTCTATCCTTGGTGTAGACACAAGCTGTTTCCTGGAATTCTGTAGCGTTTACGTAGGCATTCGCAGGATGCGGGTTTTCTGTATCCTGCGTGTAAGAGATGCAGCTTACGGGCGTCCTGTAACCGAAGTGTAGAGAGATGCAGGTTCCAGGAGTTCTGTACGTTGAATGAAGAGAGAAGCCGTTGCCATGAGTTCTGTAGGCTGGGAGTATGCATACGCTGTATTTGGGATTCCTGTAGCCTGAGTGTTTCGGAAGCAGCTTATGGGACCTCTGTAACCTAAGTGTAGAGAGATGCAGTTGCCAGCATTTCTGTATGTTGACTGTAGAGGGAAGCTGCTTCCAAGTGTTGTGTAACTTGGAGTAGGCTTCCACTCCATATGGAATTCCTGTAGCCTGAGAGCAGCAGAGGCAGCTTATGGGAGTTCTGTAACCTGGGTAGAGAGAGAGAGAGAGATAGTTTCCAGTAGTTCTGTCGGATGAATGTAGAGAGAAGCTGTTTATCAGAATTCTGTAGCCTGGAATCAGGCATGCGCTCTCTGCGGGTTTTCCGTATCCTGAGCGTAGGAGGCGCAGCTTACGGGAGCTCTGTTAACTGGATTTAGGGAGACGCCGTTGACAGCAGTTCTCTATCCTTGCTGTAGACACGAGCTGTTTACTGGAGTTCTTTAGCCTGGACTTAGGCATGCGCTCGATGCGGGTTTTCTGTATCCCGCGTGTAGGCGATGCAGCTTTGGGGACCTCTGTAACCTAAGTGTAGAGAGATGCAGTTGCCAGCATTTCCATATGTTGAATGTAGAGGGAAGCTGCTTCCAAGTGTTGTGTAACTTGGAGTAGGCTTACAGGTATTCCTTGTAGCCTGAGTGTGGCAGACGCAGCTTATGGAAGGTCAGTCCCCTGGATGTACAGAGACGCAGTTTACCAGAGTTCTGTATCTGGGTGTAGGGAGAAGCAGTTTACGGGACTTCTGTATCCTGAAATTAGGCATATGCCAAATGTAGGCTTACTGTAGCCTCGGTGTAGGAGAAGCAGCTTACAGGAGCTCTGTCTCCTGGATGTAGTGAGACGAAGTTTTCCGAAGTGCTGTATCCTGGGTGTAGAGAGAAGCAGTTCAAGAGTCCTGTAGCCTTGGAGTAGGCATACGCTGTGTTTGGGATTCCTGTAGCCTGAGTGCAGCAGAGGCAGCTTATGGGAGTTCTGTAACCTGGGTGTAGAGAATGCAGTTGAGCGGAGTTCGGTATCTGGGTGCAGGGAAAAGCACTTTACGGTACTTCTGTACCATGGATTTGGCATTCACAATATGCGGGTTTGCTGTATCCTATGCTGTAGGAGACGCAGCTTATGGGAGCTCTCTGTTTACCGGATGTAGAGAGACACCGTTTACAGCAGTTCTCTATCCTTGGTGTAGACACAAGCTGTTTCCTGGAATTCTGTAGCGTTTACGTAGGCATTCGCAGGATGCGGGTTTTCTGTATCCTGCGTGTAGAGATGCAGCTTACGGGCGTCCTGTAACCGAAGTGTAGAGAGATGCAGGTTCCAGGAGTTCTGTACGTTGAATGAAGAGAGAAGCCGTTGCCATGAGTTCTGTAGGCTGGGAGTATGCATACGCTGTATTTGGGATTCCTGTAGCCTGAGTGTTTCGGAAGCAGCTTATGGGACCTCTGTAACCTAAGTGTAGAGAGATGCAGTTGCCAGCATTTCTGTATGTTGACTGTAGAGGAAGCTGCTTCCAAGTGTTGTGTAACTTGGAGTAGGCTTCCACTCCATATGGAATTCCTGTAGCCTGAGAGCAGCAGAGGCAGCTTATGGGAGTTCTGTAACCTGGGTAGAGAGAGAGAGAGATAGTTTCCAGTAGTTCTGTCGGATGAATGTAGAGAGAAGCTGTTTATCAGAATTCTGTAGCCTGGAATCAGGCATGCGCTCTCTGCGGGTTTTCCGTATCCTGAGCGTAGGAGGCGCAGCTTACGGGAGCTCTGTTAACTGGATTTAGGGAGACGCCGTTGACAGCAGTTCTCTATCCTTGCTGTAGACACGAGCTGTTTACTGGAGTTCTTAGCCTGGACTTAGGCATGCGCTCGATGCGGGTTTTCTGTATCCCGCGTGTAGGCGATGCAGCTTTGGGGACCTCTGTAACCTAAGTGTAGAGAGATGCAGTTGCCAGCATTTCCATATGTTGAATGTAGAGGGAAGCTGCTTCAAGTGTTGTGTAACTTGGAGTAGGCTTACAGGTATTCCTTGTAGCCTGAGGTGGCAGACGCAGCTTATGGAAGGTCAGTCCCTGGATGTACAGAGACGCAGTTTACCAGAGTTCTGTATCTGGGTGTAGGGAGAAGCAGTTTACGGGACTTCTGTATCCTGAAATTAGGCATATGCCAAATGTAGGCTTACTGTAGCCTCGGTGTAGGAGAAGCAGCTTACAGGAGCTCTGTCTCCTGGATGTAGTGAGACGAAGTTTTCCGAAGTGCTGTATCCTGGGTGTAGAGAGAAGCAGTTCAAAGAGTCCTGTAGCCTTGGAGTAGGCATACGCTGTGTTTGGGATTCCTGTAGCCTGAGTGCAGCAGAGGCAGCTTATGGGAGTTCTGTAACCTGGGTGTAGAGAAATGCAGTTGAGCGGAGTTCGGTATCTGGGTGCAGGGAAAAGCACTTTACGGTACTTCTGTACCATGGATTTGGCATTCACAATATGCGGGTTTGCTGTATCCTATGCTGTAGGAGACGCAGCTTATGGGAGCTCTCTGTTTACCGGATGTAGAGAGACACCGTTTACAGCAGTTCTCTATCCTTGGTGTAGACACAAGCTGTTTCCTGGAATTCTGTAGCGTTACGTAGGCATTCGCAGGATGCGGGTTTTCTGTATCCTGCGTGTAAGAGATGCAGCTTACGGGCGTCCTGTAACCGAAGTGTAGAGAGATGCAGGTTCCAGGAGTTCTGTACGTTGAATGAAGAGAGAAGCCGTTGCCATGAGTTCTGTAGGCTGGGAGTATGCATACGCTGTATTTGGGATTCCTGTAGCCTGAGTGTTTCGGAAGCAGCTTATGGGACCTCTGTAACCTAAGTGTAGAGAGATGCAGTTGCCAGCATTTCTGTATGTTGACTGTAGAGGGAAGCTGCTTCCAAGTGTTGTGTAACTTGGAGTAGGCTTCCACTCCATATGGAATTCCTGTAGCCTGAGAGCAGCAGAGGCAGCTTATGGGAGTTCTGTAACCTGGGTAGAGAGAGAGAGAGAGATAGTTTCCAGTAGTTCTGTCGGATGAATGTAGAGAGAAGCTGTTTATCAGAATTCTGTAGCCTGGAATCAGGCATGCGCTCTCTGCGGGTTTTCCGTATCCTGAGCGTAGGAGGCCAGCTTACGGGAGCTCTGTTAACTGGATTTAGGGAGACGCCGTTGACAGCAGTTCTCTATCCTTGCTGTAGACACGAGCTGTTTACTGGAGTTCTTTAGCTGGACTTAGGCATGCGCTCGATGCGGGTTTTCTGTATCCCGCGTGTAGGCGATGCAGCTTTGGGGACCTCTGTAACCTAAGTGTAGAGAGATGCAGTTGCCAGCATTTCCATATGTTGAATGTAGAGGGAAGCTGCTTCCAAGTGTTGTGTAACTTGGAGTAGGCTTACAGGTATTCCTTGTAGCCTGAGTGTGGCAGACGCAGCTTATGGAAGGTCAGTCCCCTGGATGTACAAGAGACGCAGTTTACCAGAGTTCTGTATCTGGGTGTAGGGAGAAGCAGTTTACGGGACTTCTGTATCCTGAAATTAGGCATATGCCAAATGTAGGCTTACTGTAGCCTCGGTGTAGGAGAAGCAGCTTACAGGAGCTCTGTCTCCTGGATGTAGTGAGACGAAGTTTTCCGAAGTGCTGTATCCTGGGTGTAGAGAGAAGCAGTTCAAAGAGTCCTGTAGCCTTGGAGTAGGCATACGCTGTGTTTGGGATTCCTGTAGCCTGAGTGCAGCAGAGGCAGCTTATGGGAGTTCTGTAACCTGGGTGTAGAGAAATGCAGTTGAGCGGAGTTCGGTATCTGGGTGCAGGGAAAAGCACTTTACGGTACTTCTGTACCATGGATTTGGCATTCACAATATGCGGGTTTGCTGTATCCTATGCTGTAGGAGACGCAGCTTATGGGAGCTCTCTGTTTACCGGATGTAGAGAGACACCGTTTACAGCAGTTCTCTATCCTTGGTGTAGACACAAGCTGTTTCCTGGAATTCTGTAGCGTTTACGTAGGCATTCGCAGGATGCGGGTTTTCTGTATCCTGCGTGTAAGAGATGCAGCTTACGGGCGTCCTGTAACCGAAGTGTAGAGAGATGCAGGTTCCAGGAGTTCTGTACGTTGAATGAAGAGAGAAGCCGTTGCCATGAGTTCTGTAGGCTGGGAGTATGCATACGCTGTATTTGGGATTCCTGTAGCCTGAGTGTTTCGGAAGCAGCTTATGGGACCTCTGTAACCTAGTGTAGAGAGATGCAGTTGCCAGCATTTCTGTATGTTGACTGTAGAGGGAAGCTGCTTCCAAGTGTTGTGTAACTTGGAGTAGGCTTCCACTCCATATGAATTCCTGTAGCCTGAGAGCAGCAGAGGCAGCTTATGGGAGTTCTGTAACCTGGTAGAGAGAGAGAGAGAGATAGTTTCCAGTAGTTCTGTCGGATGAATGTAGAGAGAAGCTGTTTATCAGAATTCTGTAGCCTGGAATCAGGCATGCGCTCTCTGCGGGTTTTCCGTATCCTGAGCGTAGGAGGCGCAGCTTACGGGAGCTCTGTTAACTGGATTTAGGGAGACGCCGTTGACAGCAGTTCTCTATCCTTGCTGTAGACACGAGCTGTTTACTGGAGTCTTTAGCCTGGACTTAGGCATGCGCTCGATGCGGGTTTTCTGTATCCCGCGTGTAGGCGATGCAGCTTTGGGGACCTCTGTAACCTAAGTGTAGAGAGATGCAGTTGCCAGCATTTCCATATGTTGAATGTAGAGGGAAGCTGCTTCCAAGTGTTGTGTAACTTGGAGTAGGCTTACAGGTATTCCTTGTAGCCTGAGTGTGGCAGACGCAGCTTATGGAAGGTCAGTCCCTGGATGTACAGAGACGCAGTTACCAGAGTTCTGTATCTGGGTGTAGGGAGAAGCAGTTTACGGGACTTCTGTATCCTGAAATTAGGCATATGCCAAATGTAGGCTTACTGTAGCCTCGGTGTAGGAGAAGCAGCTTACAGGAGCTCTGTCTCCTGGATGTAGTGAGACGAAGTTTTCCGAAGTGCTGTATCCTGGGTGTAGAGAGAAGCAGTTCAAAGAGTCCTGTAGCCTTGGAGTAGGCATACGCTGTGTTTGGGATTCCTGTAGCCTGAGTGCAGCAGAGGCAGCTTATGGGAGTTCTGTAACCTGGGTGTAGAGAAATGCAGTTGAGCGGAGTTCGGTATCTGGGTGCAGGAAAAGCACTTTACGGTACTTCTGTACCATGGATTTGGCATTCACAATATGCGGGTTTGCTGTATCCTATGCTGTAGGAGACGCAGCTTATGGGAGCTCTCTGTTTACTGGATGTAGAGAGACACCGTTTACAGCAGTTCTCTATCCTTGGTGTAGACACAAGCTGTTTCCTGGAATCTGTAGCGTTTACGTAGGCATTCGCAGGATGCGGGTTTTCTGTATCCTGCGTGTAAGAGATGCAGCTTACGGGCGTCCTGTAACCGAAGTGTAGAGAGATGCAGGTTCCAGGAGTTCTGTACGTTGAATGAAGAGAGAAGCCGTTGCCATGAGTTCTGTAGGCTGGGAGTATGCATACGCTGTATTTGGGATTCCTGTAGCCTGAGTGTTTCGGAAGCAGCTTATGGGACCTCTGTAACCTAAGTGTAGAGAGATGCAGTTGCCAGCATTCTGTATGTTGACTGTAGAGGGAAGCTGCTTCCAAGTGTTGTGTAACTTGGAGTAGGCTTCCACTCCATATGGAATTCCTGTAGCCTGAGAGCAGCAGAGGCAGCTTATGGGAGTTCTGTAACCTGGGTAGAGAGAGAGAGAGAGATAGTTTCCAGTAGTTCTGTCGGATGAATGTAGAGAGAAGCTGTTTATCAGAATTCTGTAGCCTGGAATCAGGCATGCGCTCTCTGCGGGTTTTCCGTATCCTGAGCGTAGGAGGCGCAGCTTACGGGAGCTCTGTTAACTGGATTTAGGGAGACGCCGTTGACAGCAGTTCTCTATCCTTGCTGTAGACACGAGCTGTTTACTGGAGTTCTTTAGCCTGGACTTAGGCATGCGCTCGATGCGGGTTTTCTGTATCCCGCGTGTAGGCGATGCAGCTTTGGGGACCTCTGTAACCTAAGTGTAGAGAGATGCAGTTGCCAGCATTTCCATATGTTGAATGTAGAGGGAAGCTGCTTCCAAGTGTTGTGTAACTTGGAGTAGGCTTACAGGTATTCCTTGTAGCCTGAGTGTGGCAGACGCAGCTTATGAAGGTCAGTCCCCTGGATGTACAGAGACGCAGTTTACCAGAGTTCTGTATCTGGGTGTAGGGAGAAGCAGTTTACGGGACTTCTGTATCCTGAAATTAGGCATATGCCAAATGTAGGCTTACTGTAGCCTCGGTGTAGGAGAAGCAGCTTACAGGAGCTCTGTCTCCTGGATGTAGTGAGACGAAGTTTTCCGAAGTGCTGTATCCTGGGTGTAGAGAGAAGCAGTTCAAAGAGTCCTGTAGCCTTGGAGTAGGCATACGCTGTGTTTGGGATTCCTGTAGCCTGAGTGCAGCAGAGGCAGCTTATGGGAGTTCTGTAACCTGGGTGTAGAGAAATGCAGTTGAGCGGAGTTCGGTATCTGGGTGCAGGGAAAAGCACTTTACGGTACTTCTGTACCATGGATTTGGCATTCACAATATGCGGTTTGCTGTATCCTATGCTGTAGGAGACGCAGCTTATGGGAGCTCTCTGTTTACCGGATGTAGAGAGACACCGTTTACAGCAGTTCTCTATCCTTGGTGTAGACACAAGCTGTTTCCTGGAATTCTGTAGCGTTTACGTAGGCATTCGCAGGATGCGGGTTTTCTGTATCCTGCGTGTAAGAGATGCAGCTTACGGGCGTCCTGTAACCGAAGTGTAGAGAGATGCAGGTTCCAGGAGTTCTGTACGTTGAATGAAGAGAGAAGCCGTTGCCATGAGTTCTGTAGGCTGGGAGTATGCATACGCTGTATTTGGGATTCCTGTAGCCTGAGTGTTTCGGAAGCAGCTTATGGGACCTCTGTAACCTAAGTGTAGAGAGATGCAGTTGCCAGCATTTCTGTATGTTGACTGTAGAGGGAAGCTGCTTCCAAGTGTTGTGTAACTTGGAGTAGGCTTCCACTCCATATGGAATTCCTGTAGCCTGAGAGCAGCAGAGGCAGCTTATGGGAGTTCTGTAACCTGGTAGAGAGAGAGAGAGAGATAGTTTCCAGTAGTTCTGTCGGATGAATGTAGAGAGAAGCTGTTTATCAGAATTCTGTAGCCTGGAATCAGGCATGCGCTCTCTGCGGGTTTTCCGTATCCTGAGCGTAGGAGGCGCAGCTTACGGGAGCTCTGTTAACTGGATTTAGGGAGACGCCGTTGACAGCAGTTCTCTATCCTTGCTGTAGACACGAGCTGTTTACTGGAGTTCTTTAGCCTGGACTTAGGCATGCGCTCGATGCGGGTTTTCTGTATCCCGCGTGTAGGCGATGCAGCTTTGGGGACCTCTGTAACCTAAGTGTAGAGAGATGCAGTTGCCAGCATTTCCATATGTTGAATGTAGAGGGAAGCTGCTTCCAAGTGTTGTGTAACTTGAGTAGGCTTACAGGTATTCCTTGTAGCCTGAGTGTGGCAGACGCAGCTTATGGAAGGTCAGTCCCCTGGATGTACAGAGACGCAGTTTACCAGAGTTCTGTATCTGGGTGTAGGGAGAAGCAGTTTACGGGACTTCTGTATCCTGAAATTAGGCATATGCCAAATGTAGGCTTACTGTAGCCTCGGTGTAGGAGAAGCAGCTTACAGGAGCTCTGTCTCCTGGATGTAGTGAGACGAAGTTTTCCGAAGTGCTGTATCCTGGGTGTAGAGAGAAGCAGTTCAAAGAGTTCTGTAGCCTTGGAGTAGGCATACGCTGTGTTTGGATTCCTGTAGCCTGAGTGCAGCAGAGGCAGCTTATGGGAGTTCTGTAACCTGGGTGTAGAGAAATGCAGTTGAGCGGAGTTCGGTATCTGGGTGCAGGGAAAAGCACTTTACGGTACTTCTGTACCATGGATTTGGCATTCACAATATGCGGTTTGCTGTATCCTATGCTGTAGGAGACGCAGCTTATGGGAGCTCTCTGTTTACCGGATGTAGAGAGACACCGTTTACAGCAGTTCTCTATCCTTGGTGTAGACACAAGCTGTTTCCTGGAATTCTGTAGCGTTTACGTAGGCATTCGCAGGATGCGGGTTTTCTGTATCCTGCGTGTAAGAGATGCAGCTTACGGGCGTCCTGTAACCGAAGTGTAGAGAGATGCAGGTTCCAGGAGTTCTGTACGTTGAATGAAGAGAGAAGCCGTTGCCATGAGTTCTGTAGGCTGGGAGTATGCATACGCTGTATTTGGGATTCCTGTAGCCTGAGTGTTTCGGAAGCAGCTTATGGGACCTCTGTAACCTAAGTGTAGAGAGATGCAGTTGCCAGCATTTCTGTATGTTGACTGTAGAGGGAAGCTGCTTCCAAGTGTTGTGTAACTTGGAGTAGGCTTCCACTCCATATGGAATTCCTGTAGCCTGAGAGCAGCAGAGGCAGCTTATGGAGTTCTGTAACCTGGGTAGAGAGAGAGAGAGAGATAGTTTCCAGTAGTTCTGTCGGATGAATGTAGAGAGAAGCTGTTTATCAGAATTCTGTAGCCTGGAATCAGGCATGCGCTCTCTGCGGGTTTTCCGTATCCTGAGCGTAGGAGGCGCAGCTTACGGGAGCTCTGTTAACTGGATTTAGGGAGACGCCGTTGACAAGCAGTTCTCTATCCTTGCTGTAGACACGAGCTGTTTACTGGAGTTCTTTAGCCTGGACTTAGGCATGCGCTCGATGCGGGTTTTCTGTATCCCGCGTGTAGGCGATGCAGCTTTGGGGACCTCTGTAACCTAAGTGTAGAGAGATGCAGTTGCCAGCATTTCCTTATGTTGAATGTAGAGGGAAGCTGCTTCCAAGTGTTGTGTAACTTGGAGTAGGCTTACAGGTATTCCTTGTAGCCTGAGTGTGGCAGACGCAGCTTATGGAAGGTCAGTCCCCTGGATGTACAGAGACGCAGTTTACCAGAGTTCTGTATCTGGGTGTAGGGAGAAGCAGTTTACGGGACTTCTGTATCCTGAAATTAGGCATATGCCAAATGTAGGCTTACTGTAGCCTCGGTGTAGGAGAAGCAGCTTACAGGAGCTCTGTCTCCTGGATGTAGTGAGACGAAGTTTTCCGAAGTGCTGTATCCTGGGTGTAGAGAGAAGCAGTTCAAAGAGTCTGTAGCCTGGAGTAGGCATACGCTGTGTTTGGGATTCCTGTAGCCTGAGTGCAGCAGAGGCAGCTTATGGGAGTTCTGTAACCTGGGTGTAGAGAAATGCAGTTGAGCGGAGTTCGGTATCTGGGTGCAGGGAAAAGCACTTTACGGTACTTCTGTACCATGGATTTGGCATTCACAATATGCGGGTTTGCTGTATCCTATGCTGTAGGAGACGCAGCTTATGGGAGCTCTCTGTTTACCGGATGTAGAGAGACACCGTTTACAGCAGTTCTCTATCCTTGGTGTAGACACAAGCTGTTTCCTGGAATTCTGTAGCGTTTACGTAGGCATTCGCAGGATGCGGGTTTTCTGTATCCTGCGTGTAAGAGATGCAGCTTACGGGCGTCCTGTAACCGAAGTGTAGAGAGATGCAGGTTCCAGGAGTTCTGTACGTTGAATGAAGAGAGAAGCCGTTGCCATGAGTTCTGTAGGCTGGGAGTATGCATACGCTGTATTTGGGATTCCTGTAGCCTGAGTGTTTCGGAAGCAGCTCTATGGGACCTCTGTAACCTAAGTGTAGAGAGATGCAGTTGCCAGCATTTCTGTATGTTGACTGTATGAGGGAAGCTGCTTCCAAGTGTTGTGTAACTTGGAGTAGCTTCCACTCCATATGGAATTCCTGTAGCCTGAGAGCAGCAGAGGCAGCTTATGGAGTTCTGTAA